>NC_041376.1:11618555-11871055 GCF_900634415.1 Cottoperca gobio | reverse complement strand
TCCGGAGCAAATGACCTTATGCAGCTTGTTGTAGCCGTACATTTTCGACGTGTGAACATATTGGTACACAGTAGAGTAAAAACAGATAAAAGCAGCCAGTTAAATGTGTGGCTGCTGATGCCCTTCATTTCAGACGGTGTCTCTTTTAAAAGTAGCCCCTGTATCTGCACAGACCACTTTGTTTTAGAGTGGACTATCTATTCAGTGGCGCAGCCGACTCCTGTTTTTCCTGCACTCAAGCCCTTAGCAACCTGTGGAGTATCTAACAACAGATTTTTACAAGAGCGGAGATCATCTTTTTCTGTCCTCCTTGAGTCTCATCAACAGAAAGGTGACCCGATGAGTCACAGGGGTTTGTGGGTAGGCTTATACTCTTGAGTGTAGCCCGTCTTAGCTTAGCAGCGTCCCCATCTGCATTTTGCTCCCAAGAATTGTGCCAAATCCAAAGCTTTGATTTTAAGTATCTCCTTTTGATTTGGAGGAGCACGAAGCAGCTTAATAATTCCTCTTTTAAAGTTTCATTTTTATTTTTTAAAGTCAGAAAGTACTGACAACAAGATTATCCCTCCCGTCCGAAGCGCTCGATCTGTAATTGTAATTTAGTCAAGCTGCGAGTTAGGCTTCCTGCCCGCACTGGAGCCGAACTTGAAAGACTTTTAATTGCTTGACTCCTCTTGCCACTGTGTTGCCATGGAGATAGAGAATCTAAGCTGACCTGAAAGTCTCCACGTCACGCCCTCGTCAGTTACCATAAGGGGTCCTCATCAACACTCTCCATCCCAACATATGGGTGTGGTTGGTTCAAAGTGAAGCGCAGCAGTGCGGTTGCTGAGGGGCATCCAGCAGGGTGGGCAATCAAGCCGCGGCTAATTGGACTCTTAGTACGGTCCTGCACCTCTGGTTGTCTTTGTCAAGACAGGATCTCTTCTGTGTTGTGGCCACTTGAGTTAAAGAGACCACTGATGCCTGGTATGTGATTCAATTACACATGAATCCTCAGGGCGACACCTGATCTGAGGAAAGAATGGGAATGAAAATTGTGACGAGAGCTGCTTCACAGGAACAAATGTGAAAGGTCTCAATCGCTACAATGGATCGTTCCCATATTTACTGACTTGCCTCCTAATGCTCCGAATGTGTTGCCTCATCCCTGAGGAAACCCGAAGAAGACATTTAGCAGAAGAATACAAAGATGTGCTCTTGCATACATTTAACCTTCAGCAGGCTTTTCTCGCAGTGACGTAACCCAGAGAGCGCAGATTTGAGTGAATATGATTCTTTTTCTCCACGTTCAAACAATTTACTGTAGTGCATTCACAAGCCACATCCAGTAATGATTACAGGGATTACACATGAAAGGTATTGGCAACAGAGAAAATGGCGTTACTGGAGTGTAAAAGCTATTTATTTTTTCTGCTGCAGGACACAATGGGAGAACAGGTGTTTATTACAAAAGCCTTTTCCTGCAGAGCATTCCTGTGGAGATGCCAATTTGGAGAAGAGATGGATCAGTGAATATGTCAGAAGATAGTAGGTGCCTCACTGAAATGCAATATTAGACGTGGCAGGTGATTAGTTGTTTTTGAATGAGAATCGCCAAGAGCTTTAACAAAACAGTTGTATGTCTTTGAGTTCATACGCACATGCTGTACACATGACTGTGGGTGCGTGTCGGTGTGTGCAAATGTGATTCATTCACACGTCTCCAAAGCAGTATAAGTTTCCAAACATCACGCTCGGTTGGCAGGGCTTTTCCAGTCTGCTGTGTTGGTCCTTGCTGTCAGTGTGGTCTCCCCAGTGTGTCAGATCCAGCTGAGAGGCTCTCGCAGCTCCCTCATCATGACTTGGCATGCTAAGAGAGTTGGATGGTGGTGGCAGTGGGGCGGAGAGATGACAGAGTGAAGGGGGGGGGGGGGGGGGTCTTCTCTCTTCAGCAGGCTTTATTCTCACCTCATTCCCCAGGGCACCACACACCAGCTGGAACTTGCTTAATTATGCACACGGCATGGCGCAGAGGTCAAAATGGCATTAAAGAAAAGTGTTGTGTGACAGGTTGTGTACTTTGGAGAAGTTACTTCATAATAACCGACAAGTTATAGACCAGGACAGATTGTGTGCAATGAATATATGTGTCATTAATTTGTATTTTGCAGTCAGTACATTATAAAATGCAGTATATTGTGACCTTTATCGTACATAGTAGAGAGGCTTGAAGACAAAACAAAAGTGTAATTGGGCTTGTGTCCCTTTTGTAAATTGAGTTGAAAGTGAAAAGGAGAAATATTGATTCACCCTCAACGCAATTTAGATTAGCAATGATGAGGACTTCATCGAGGAGAAATAACAGCAGTTTTTTGTTGTCTGTTGAAGAGCAACACTTTCAGCTCATGCAAAGTCAAATGTGTGCCCTTTTCAGGATGCAGGAATATACAGTTGCATTCAGTTAGTTATTTCTAGAGAAATTAAATGTAACTATATTTTTTTTTATATGTATATACAGTATATATATATTTTTATATATATATATATATATATATATATATATATATATATATATATATATATTTATATATATTTATATATATATATATTTATTTATTTATTATATATATATATATATATATATATATATATATATTATATTATTATATTATATATATATATATAAAAATAAACTAATTTCAATCAGTTAAATATGTTTATAGTTTTTAGTACACATGAAACAAAAAGGGAAGCCTACAGGCCAACTGCCAAGGGAGGTTACTATGCTGGTGGTGTCCAAGTAGCCCACAAGTGTCCGGAAACATAAATACTGCAAAAGGCAGTGCTTATGACAACGCACTGTGGGAGCGAGCATGCATTGGGAAGCCTACTGTTGTATGAGCCAGCCGGGTCTCAGTGCAGTCGCTCACTATGAAGGAACAGAGTTTAAGGCTGGACAGAGCAATGCAGCAGCCAGCAGTCCAAACTAACAGAAAGTGTGCAGTTTAGAAGTGTTTGGAGACTAGATGGGAATTAAAAGTATATAAAGCAGTTAATATGATGGAGAGCAATGCAAAACAGTTAATCTAAATCTAAGCAACCGTCAACTGTCAATTGTTGCCATGATTTCAGGAATGAAATGTTATTTAAATCAGGCTATGAATTAGATCTGAACAAAGCCCTCTGTGCAAACGTTCAACATATAGATAGGAATGAATCTAGTAAGTGCTACTGAAGTGTATATAAGAAAAAACTCATTTTGAGAAAATGGCCTTTAAAGATATATATTATAAAATGCACGGTGCAATAATAATATACACTTTGCAAGACACTACAGGTGAATAGGGTAACATGTAATGTGGTCTTGATCTTACATGATGGAGCTGCAGCGGAGGGAAGTACAGTAAAGCATTCTGTGTGAAGCAGGAACTCCTTGTGTAGGACTGCAGTACAGTATCAGTCTCATGTCTGACGTGATCTTAACAACCTCTGAAGTTAGAATGAACTATTCATTCAGCTGTGAGTACGAACTGTAACTGTGCCGAGGTTAAACGATGGAAAAACATTCAGTATTTACTTTTATTGTCGAAGGTTGAGATTCATTCATATTTGATCAAACTCAACACTCAATAGCTTACAGTGCAGGAACTGGAAATTATTTTCAATGTCACTGTGGTATTTGAGAGTTATTTAAGACTGTCTCTTAATAGAGATAATATTTTCTCTGCAGATTTGAACAAACAGAAGAAAGCCTGTGCTCCCTTCTTTTTCTTTTCTGTCATATTAGGAACATTGTCATTCTGCTGCTGTGTTTCCACTGAGCAGTGAAATCCAGCCAGATGCTCCCATTCATAATAGCATTATGCATAATATAATAATATAATACATTTGAGAAATGAATCCGGCTGTGTTGTTGTTGTGTACTATCCTTTGATTTAGGGAGTAGGATTTTCTGTTGTAACGAGAGCTTTTGAGTACATTTAAAGCACAAATGAATCCTGGGATACTCAAACTGTAGTGAAAGCAGCAGTTTAAAAAAAGTAATCAGCACACTTTAAAAAGCATAAGGGCTGCGACAGGTGTTTGACAATGACTTGCAAACTTTTCAAAGCCTCATCATTTCTCTTCTTCATCCAGCTCTCACCGACGCGTAATAATTATCTCCAGGACAGAAATGTACCTTTTCGCCCGTCACCTGGATGTACGTCGTTGTCCTCGCAGACCCCAATGTCTTTGAACAATGACAAGTGTTCCTGAGCTTTAGGGATGACTGCTTAATCATTAATGCCGCCATTACCGCCTGATACATCTTTTAGCAGCAGCTGTCTCCTTTCTGAAGACTGGGCCAGTTTTTAATAGAGTCATCTCTGGCCATTTTTGGAAAATAAGGGTGCAGGCTTTCAATTAGTAGGAGAAGTGAATGTTCCCGCACTTACGGCCTTCCTACCAGAGTTTTTTTCTAAGTCCTAATTGCAAAACCATGTTACAGGAAGTAGTGATCTTGTTTTAGACATTAGAGCGCACAGGTCTTTCCTGACATTAATGTGGAGTAAATGCTTTTCATTAACTGATGGCTTTAGTTGTTGGTGTTCACCTCTAGCTGCTCCCTCACATTCTCCCGACACCTTTAGCCTCCTGCATGCGTCATTATAGTGCACTGGTGCTGCCCTCAGAGCCATTAAAGATAAGATGGACAGCACAGACACACAGACACAGACACAGCCATGCATTGGTACACATTTGCATACACAACAAATGCAAACATACAGAGGCAAGTGTTCTCTTGATCATTTATAGAGCTGGGTGACCAGGGCCAAAGTGCTGATATCGCATGCTAGCAGAAATTTTCCTACCTCAAAAAAGAAACCCACACCAAGCTGCAAACACCATTAGCTTGTACATGCAGGAGATACGATGTGCACTTTCTGTAGCTGCGCCAAGTACTTCTTGTGTGCTTTCATCCTATAGAGAGATAATGAGTCTTTCTTTCTATAGTGCTATAGCGAGTCCAAGGTCCATTATTACATGAGAACAAAAGGACTTAATCCTTTGCATGTTGCTGTTTCTCAGGGGATTTGAGGGGTCCTTCAGAGTTGGATCGAGCTGAGAGGATTTCAGATTTTTTTTTCCCCTCTATTGTACAGCTCTGAAGGTTTGTCTTCAAAGGCGAGATTGTGAGGTTTCAGTGCTAATCCGTCGTGATTCTCCATATAAATATACTCTCATGTAGGCGAAAACAGACCTTAAATACCAATGCTCTCACAACACAAAGGGCAGATGCAACTCTCTCTACCCCCCTCCCCCCCCCCTCCTCTGTGGGATTTATCAACAACAGTAAGTAATTCTCCATAGTGGATGTTCAATAATTCATGCCAAGACACTCTCAAGCTTATGGTGAGAGATTGGTAATTGTCTTGCCACGCAGTGCCGTCTCCCCTCCTCTCTGCTATGCATTATGTGTGTTAATAAATCCATATGCATCTGGGTGTTTTGTTGTAGATTTATGGGCCGGGCGTATGAATCATCCGTTTAATGCTTTGCCAGGCAGGATGATTACCTATGACTGTAATGGTGGTTTAGTAAATGTGCTGCACTCTCTCCGCCTGTTGTTCTCTCTTTACCCTACCAAAAGATAATGTAGACGTTTGATGTTAACGTTGCACAATTAAAGTATATCAAAATATTACATTTATGAATGTAAAGTTTTTATTCAAATGCTAGAGTCATTTGACAGACGGGACAAACTGTATCAATTTGAGGATTCTTGCTCTGGTGACAAAATGTCATGCCACTCCATACAGTAGTTCATACATAGAGCCTAGCACGGCTAAAAACAAAACAACAAAGCATACAAATAAAAAAACAGGTTCCATGTCAAAAGCAAATACCTGTATTAAGTGATTTAGAGCCTGTGTTCACTCACAGATATGCTGTGATGAATGATGAATGAACTGTGGAGGAAGGAAGAAAGAGAGAAAAGGGTCCAGAAGTGGCACGAACTAGAGCACAGCGTGATTCTGTGCGTCTGTGATCGTGACTTGAGGGAAACTGTGTTAGGAGAAGGAGAGAACATGCTTTATAGCCTGATGAGAGAAAAAGAGAAAAGCCTTTTTTCTTTTTCATTGTGTGCCAAGCCGACTTGAAATTCACCTAATCAGCTTTCTCATACTGCAGCAGCTTGTGTGCATGTAAGTGTGTAAGTGTGTACGTGTGTACGTGTGTACGTGTGTACGTGTGCGAGGATCTGAGTGTGTTTAATACTTACTAGACAGATGCTTAGTGAGCCAAAAATAACTTAATAGCCAGCGCAACAACCTTAGCAGCTACTGTTCTGTGTATTGTTTGCTGCAAGTGTGCAAACTCAGGATCTTTTTGATGTGGATTGATTTGTACAACAGAGCACTGACCGCTCACATCAATACAGGACCTGACTGCTTATGCTCTACAAACCACCTGCTCAAGGACTTGACCAAACAAAAAGAGGTGTTTCTGTGTTTAGGACTGTGTATGTGTGTTCCATGTCTTTGAGTGACTGGATGTTTGCTTGTTTACTGTATGTGGCCTCCCTGGAGATCTACGCCGTGCCGGGCCTAATTTTAGGTGGCTGATGTGTGATGTGTTTGAGGCTCTGGCTGTGTCGGAGGTGTGATGTTTATCTCTGTCTCTGGAGGATAGCTGTGACTCTTCAATTGACTAAAGCTTCTGACCAAAGCCCTTGATACGGATAAATAAATAACCCCAACGTGTGGGTATATTACCACGCGAGTGTCTGTGTGTATTTGTGTGTCAGTAAACTATTCAATCTATTTGAGCCTTTGAGCCATTCTATCTTTAATGTCTGAGCTTTATGGAGCCCAGGCTGCCACTTCAGATCACCATCAAAACCACATATGTTTAGATTCAAGTGTTCGGCTTCAACCTGATCTTCACCAGTGTAGGATGACCAAGTGTCTGGTATTAATACTGGGTATTACATACATTTCAAAACCCTTAAAGCGGCTTTCTGTTGAATTTAGAAATGCCTAGTTTTGGTGCCCCCCTCCAGTGATGATATAAAAAAAAACACAACCGATAGTATTTTGTCTTGGGTTGTCTCATTTTTCTACAAAGAAAAATAAGTAATAATGTGAAATAGTCAAATAAAAATGTAACACATCAGACACTTTAACTAAACCTATTCTGAATTTAAAGTTGCACTAATTTATGTTTTTATGCTAACAATGGATGAGATGACTAGATGTAATCTGAATGGTCTCACCTGACTCTCTAGTTCCCCTCCGCTCTATGGAGCAGTTTAGCATCTTTAAGCTCTTTGTTTTGGTTTTACGTGCCACAATGTTACTGTTGTCTCTCATCAACATGGTTTAAAGGCAGGAAGCTGTTCTCAGTGTCAATGCTCTGATAAACCCGCTGTACAATAACTGACCAAACAACGCTATCTGGTGAATATACACAGATATATATGAGGGGTTGAAATAGCAAAAATGGAAGTGATGAAAATACATGTTCATTTATAAAATGGAGCCGTAGAAATGGATGTAAAATGAAAAATGGAGCCATAAATGATCAAATCCGATTTTATTAAAACAGTCGTGATAAAGAGCCATATTTCATCATTTTCCATTTTTCCATCCGTTGATGGCTTTAACTCTTTTTACTTTAAACAGCTTCTGTAATTAATTAATTACATTAATGATAACCAGTAAATATTTCCTTAAATTGGATGTTTTTCTCTTCTGTCACCATCATGGATTTTAACACTCTCGCCCTCTGGCCTCCCCACAGATTGAAGACATCGTTACACGAATACAAGATGAGAAAGCAGGAGGTGTAGCCATCCGCACTGTCAAAAGCTTCCTCTCCAAGATCCCCAGTGTGGTGTCAGGTGAGTATTTGTGTGTGTAGGTGTGTGCTGTAGCATCTTGTGTGTTTCTTCCTTAATTAGGGCTTGCCTTTGATTTGCTGATCTCAGTGCTATAACTAATGCAGACTAAAACACATGGTAGTATTAATAACTATGCAGGATTTGTTACTTACTAATCTAGCTTCTAATGTTTTTTATCACTCTCCCTCTTGGCCTTTATCGCCTCCTTTGTCAGCGGGGCTCTTTTGTCGTATGTGTGTCTAGGGCTTTTATTGTGAAAGAGAGATCTCGACCCGGTGGCAGGCAGAATTGCATGCTGACAGCTAGACTTATAGGGAACCGATCTAAATACCAATGATGTAATTATTCTACAGCCTTTACATTGTACTATCAGTATTTACTTCATAATGATAAGTTAAAGCAAAAATGTTATCTCATGCCACTTTAAGGGGTCAAAAAGGTTGGGAACCATTAATATAAAGCACTTTAGTTGGGGGTGAAAATGGAAGTGAGTGCACTTGAAGTGATAATCTTTCTTTGTACAGGAAACTGTGCGCACATCTGTGGCAAGTACGGTAGTTCAAAGTGAACCAGGAAGCTGGTCTGTAAACCGTGATGGATATTTACAACCAACAGTTTGAGTAATAACTCTGTGCCTTTTTTTTCTTTTCTTTTCCAAGTAAGGGGTGTTTTAAAATCTGTATGATTGTCGGGATGCGTGTTTCTTTTTTACTCATCAAACTCCTTTTTAGTGATGTTAAAAAATATTCATAAACCCTTCAAACCCTTCAAAGGACAGTGGAAAATAAGAAACATGTGCCTCAAAACAGACAAGGTGTGTGTGTGTGTGTGTGTGTGTGTGTGTGTGTGTGTGTGTGTGTGTGTGTGTGTGTGTGTGTGTGTGTGTGTGTGTGTGTGTGTGTGTGTGTGTGTGTGTTCAGGATCAGAAAAGCAAATATGACCTTTTTGTGCTCATTTAAATTGCTGCCACTGAGGATACTGCCTGTGGTGTGACGCTTCCCTTGTCACACTTTCCTCCTTCTTTCTGTGTCCATCTGTGTGTGTGCACTGTACTCCTTCATGTGTGTGTGCATGTGTATGACATGAGTCACCAGTGTTGGACGACGAGGTCGCTCCCGCTATCCCAAAGGTTGTTTCGGAGTCACTGCTTCACATGGCTCCCTCAGGCCCGACGGCCTCGCAATCTTTCTCAGCAGCCTCTGCCAAAGCGCAGATACTGGGGCCAATAACATTGGTCTGTCCAGGAGCAGAGAGAGAGGCAGTACTGCAAACCTGTTTACATTATATTATATATTCAGACACCTCTTCAGCTTTGACCCACAGCCATGACCTCGTCGAAGCTCAAGTGGATTGCGGTTTTTGTCGAAACCATTGCACATGTAGAACTGTGACGCCGCTGCTAACTGGTTTTCTTCTCTGAATACCAGGCGCGGACATTGTTCAGTGGCTGATGAAAAACCTCTCCATTGAGGACCTAGGTAGGCCTGCTGAGAAAACTGTCATTACATGTAAACACAATAGAGCTCAATTGAAGAGGAAAGCCATTTAACACCCCCCCCCCCCCCCCCCCCCTTCTGTCATGTCAACAGCTGAAGCCATCCACCTTGGGAGTCTGGTCGCTGCCCATGGCTACATCTTCCCCATCTCTGACCATGTGCTGACACTTAAAGACGATGGAACCCTTTATCGCTTTCAGGTACGGAAAGCTCCTCCATGTGTTGTGAGGCCTTTAAATATTCAATAATAAGATGATGGTAGTTTATCAAAAGGGATATGTTTATTGCGTGATGCTAATGAGAGCAATCCTTCCTAAGCCTATTAGTCACCCCACCAAGGTCGATATTCTGTATCCCTGCTGGACTCTGCGTCAGAGCAGGAGGTGGGCTGCAGAACTGGGCCCACGGGCCAGCCGGGCAGCTTGTCAGAGGGGTGTTGTTTTTTTTTCCTTTGCTCCATCTCTTCCAGAATGAACTTTGACAGGTCCGTCTAACGAGCTCCATGTTGACTCATTACTGTGACTGGTCCATTAGCATCTTAATCCTGGCCAGCTACACTCGGCAGGCTCAGCGATGGGAAAGCAATGAGCTGGCTGCACAATGGCTCTGCACTTTTAACTGTCACCAGCCTCACCCCTGCTCCTCCCACCTAATGTACCTCTGAATGCATTTATCTTCACCTCCATTGCTCAAGATTAAAAGCCATTATTGTGCCTGCGCGGAGAGGACAGCGCGTGTCACACTTGCTCATTCAGAGGGGGCTAAAAATATCCCCTCTGATGTTGTCGTGATGCAACAGGCCCACGTCATCAGAACATAAAATGAGTCCACGGTGCATATGAAATGCAGTAGCCAATCTCCATAGCTGTGCTGTAAGTCATAGTGACGGAGGATGTTTTATTTGCTAGACTATGAATAGATACTATTCTGCCAAAAGACCCCGATTTAATGACAACTGTCTTCTAAAAAATTACATTTCTTTGTGCAAGCCGAGAAGTCTTAGAGTCCAACTTTATCCTCTCCGACGACTATAATGCTAATGAGAGCATGTTAACCTTTTTGTTCATTACACTCAAACAAGCATATTCATCAGCGTCAGCCTTTCGCTCTTCGGCTAATTACCGCTGTGAGTAATAGTGCGAATGAAATATGTGGTTGAGTACCACCAACTTCTAATTCTGCCCCGTTATTAAGAATGCATGTTAGATGTGAATGATCTATTATTAATGGACTCGGGAATGAACTTTGAATGTGTAATATCATTTGCGATAGACAATTAAATATGGATAGGAAGAATATAGCTGCCGTTGCTCCCCAGATAGTTTATGTGCAGCACTCGGACGTCAAGGATCATCGTCAAACAATGAGTCGTCTTTCGACTTGGCGTGGATGTGCAGAGGGAGCGTGGGTGGCGGGAGAAATGAGATTCCAATATTCATAGTGGTGAATATTATTGTTTATGTAGACACTTATGGCAAGAAAATAATTATGTGAGTAAATAAACAAACTCTGTTTCTGTTCTCATCAGTCTCCTTACTTCTGGCCCTCAAACTGCTGGGAGCCTGAGAACACAGACTATGGTGAGTCACACACTGTTTCAATTGTTGTCTCTTCCTCCAAACCAGTAAGATGTCGCTAGTGCCTTCAGCTGTCAGTCTGAAACACAACTCACACCATAGATCTGTTGTTGACACTTACTGAGTATTGATCCACAGGGCCATTCCCTGTAATGTAATGTGGCCCCGGAGGAGCCTCCGCTACACAGAGTCCTGCGGGATAAGATTAGCCAAACAAAATAAAGGAGCAGTCACTGATATGACCATCTCCGGCTCTCTGCATGGCATTTACTCGAGCCTTGTTATTTCAGGAGACAACACAACACCGCCTGCCTGCTCCAGAAAAAGATTCATTAGTTTTGCTTCACACAGCTGAGACCTCAGTAATGAACAATAAAATCCATTGGAGATATTTTATTTTTATTTTGTAGTTACAAAGCAGACATCTGACTAACTCTATTGCCCTTTTTATGTTCTCCCTTTCCCCCCTCCAGCCATTTACTTGTGCAAGCGCACCATGCAGAATAAGGCCAGGCTTGAGCTAGCTGACTATGAGGCCGTAAGTACACTGTTTTTCTTTTTGGTTTAGCGATTGCAGGAAGCTCTCAGTTAAAAGCTATCACTGTGTCTGGATCATAATATTATGACACTCTGAATTTCCTGTTTTCTTGCTGAAAAACAAAAGAGCTGTAACCGTATTCTCCGGGGCCTTGAAATGCCAAAATCCATTTATCCCAGCAAAAAGCCATTATAGAATTACAGACTTTTATACAAATCTGTCAAAGGTCATTGTTCTTTTGCAGGAGCACAGTTTTCCAAATGCAATGCAGTCTACTACTACTACTACTGGCCCCAAATACAAATATCTATGCCCTACTTGGTATCAGTAGATCAATACAGTCTCAAGAGGGGCATTACTGCAGTGCTGATATCCTGCTGTTACACAATCCATTGTGCTTTCATATTCAAAATTACTCTGCAACTATTGTCCAGTAGACTCAGGCTTTCCCTCCTATTCAGGTCACGTTATGCCTCCAGGCCTCATTGCTCTCACTGTTAACATGCCTTCTAGTTTGTATTCAGAATATTTCCTCTCTTTGTAATGAGGTCATGTACTGTATCTTTGACAGATGCTTCTCTGAGTTGGTATGCAGCTTTGATATGCAGCTTTTATTTCTTTTACTCAAAATGAATCATGCGATGAGTTGCACTTGCAGTTTGTGGTATGAGTCACGACCTTTGTTGGTACTCACATTAGAGATTATTTCTAAAAATGAATTAATATCGGCACACATCTTACGGATTAAACTAATGAGATATAACATGTTAATCAGTGTGCTTAAGAGGTGTTGGAAGGTGTGTATTCTTACCTTAAGACAGAGCCAGGCTGTTTCCCTGTTTCTAGTCTTAATGCTAAGCTAAGCTAAGCTAACCGGTTTGCGGTAGCTTCATATTTACAGTACAGACACGAGAGTGGTGTCAATCTTCTCGTTTAACTCTTGGCAAGAAAGTGAAAACACATATTTCCCAAAAATGTACACCGATTAATTCACTAATGGCATAAAACAAAACAGGGCCTATGCGTGAAACTCCAAATACTGTGTGGCTTCAGCAGCTCAGTAACTTGCTCAGAGACACGTTAGTGAGAAGTCGCCTGATGTCGTCAGCTGTGGCCATCACAGTGAATGGAAAATGTAATCATCTAAAGGCTTTGAATTCAAATAACCTTCTCCCCTAACGCTGCGCCTGATTGGTTCCACCAGGAAAACCTCGCCCGGCTGCAGAGGGCTTTCGCCAGGAAGTGGGAATTTATCTTCATGCAAGCTGAAGCTCAAGTCAAGTGAGTACTTGAGAGCATACATGTGAGTCAGTGTACTTCGCCTCTTGATGTCGGACTCATGCTAACGTGACACACTTACAGCAGGAGAGGTAGAGGTGTTGGTACAATCAGGTTTACCTTCACACTAACCTTTAGATGCGTGCATTATTAGTTTTTTCCCCAAGGAAGAGAAAACGCTTCGGTGTGCAGTGCCAGTTGGGCCGATGCTTTTTTCATTAACAATGCTCTGTTTTCATGCTCTGCTTTGACTGCAGGCTTTGATGCATTAAATACAGCAAGCATCCCCCTTTATGGAATTAAACACACACAATTCTGCCTAACTTCCATCTCTTAGCAAGACTTCCATCTGGTGGCTTGCACGTGTAAGCACAGCACTAACATCTCGTGCACTTCAGAGAGGAGAGAGTCTTCTTCTCTTCTATAAAAATCTTCAAATGTATCATTGTTTATTGGCAACAGTTTTGTACAAGTGGGGGATGATAGGAAAGCTATAACTCTTCTTACATGTGAACTATAATCTAGGGAGGGCCAATCAGTAAATGTCAGTTATGTAAGAGGTTGTCTGAGGAAATCAGACATGGCTCGGTGAGGGGAGCAGACAGGTTAAGACCTACACTCGTCAGCTTTTTGCTCCCTAGTCTGCCCTGAAAGTGGTATTTACATGTATGTGGATGTGTCTGACTTAAATGTGGGGCCTGATTTGATTGTGTTGGACTTGATAGTTCAGAGGAATGTGTTCTATTTATAAGTGGTCTCTTTCCTCTGTTGACAGGATTGACAGGAAGAAGGACAAGGCCGAGAGGAAGATCCTGGACAGCCAGGAGAGAGCATTCTGGGACGTCCATCGGCCAGTGGTGAGTTAGGGTCATGACAAAAGCAAAAGGAAAGAGGGCCAGATGCTGCAACAGTGTAACAAATGGAACTGAACAAAGAAGAAAAGAGGGACTGTTATGTGGGTAGACAATTTTAGCATTCAAAGCGTGAAAAAAGCAGATTCAGCTCAACACACTGTTCAGCTTAGAGCCCGGTTTTGTTGTCGTCGGTAGCGGAATCAGATTTGGTGCCAGTCACTTTGCCTTTTGTGAGCGTGGCATTGCCGAATAGAGAAACAGCATCATATTGTGTGAGGAAGACAATGCATGCTGGAGAAACACTGTTATCTGCCCCCTGAAACACGCTCTGTCTCCTGTCGCCTCCCACAGCCAGGCTGTGTCAACACTACAGAGATGGACATCCGCAAGTGCCGGAGAGAGAAGAACCCACACAGGGTAAAAAAGGTGAGAGGAGATGATGCCGCTGAGTTAGCGTTCCTAACCTTAATACAGTTATTTTCACTTCACACTTGTTTTTACCAAACCTTTTGCTATAAAAGAAATAGAAAGTTAGAAATACTGAGGTCCATCCCCACCTCACCACTCCTGGAGATTTCTTTTGGACTAGCCACCAAAATATTACCTCCCTAAATACTTTAAAGCCTTTTCCTCATTATTTACTTCTTTTTATTTATCTTTTTCAAAATGACAAAAATTAGAAGGCAGATTTTTGGTTTAGTAATAAAGATATTTTTATTTATAATATATTTTAATACAAAGAATAAATACAAAGTGAGAAGAATCTATATCTACAGTATATTTTGTTTAGTTATAAAATAAAATAAACACATTTTTGTTGACTATTTAATATAATATATATTATATTTTACTAAATAATATCAAATGACAATATCTGTATATGTTTTTTTATATTCAAATATTATATTTGATATAAAGAAAGAATTATATATTTTATATTTGATATACTATTGTATACACAATATAGAATAATCCACAGAATATAAATATATAAATATTAATTGAATTTCCCGGAGAGGGATTACTAAAGTACTTAGTATAAACTAGTAAAAATATTTGTGTGTAAAAGCAATCTAAAATCTAAAGATTCAAGAGATTCTAAAAATGATGTGTGTAGTTGTAAAATATAAACTCCCCTTCAGGTTGTTATAACCCCCCCCCACTTCCCAGACACAATACTGAAGCCATGATGACGCCAATGGTAGCTACAGCCCTGGTCCCACAACTATTACCTGACATCCATCAGACCACAACATAGAGTCCCTGATCTGTCATGGTTTAACAACAACAACAACAACAACATGTCTTTCCTCTCGTCCCAGTCAGTCTATGGGGTTCCAGATGACGGCCAGAGCCAGCCGAGTCCCGTCCACATCAGCTCCCAGCCGACCAGGAAGCCCACCAAAGACGACGTTCAGAAGGAGGTAACTCACGCTGTGACAGTCTTCTCCATAGGTCATTACTATCGGTCTGCCTCGCCCATCCATCACAACGACAGTCGGGGCTGAAGGCTGATGAGCTGTTACCTTATTTAGCTTCCTCATTATCCTCTCTCCCGCTCCATCAGATTACCTTCTTGAACATCCAGCTGGACAGACACTGTATGAAGGTTTCCAAAGTGGCCGACAGTCTGATAAGCTACACGGAGCAGTTCATGGAATATGACCCCTTCGTGTCGGTCACAGAGCCTTCCAACCCCTGGATCAGCGATGACAATGCCTTCTGGGACTTGGAGGCCAGGTGAGTCTGGATGTTGGGATGTGAGGCTGAGAGTTCACAGGAAGCTGATGATGCTTCGAACCAACGCTGAGGTCAAGCGGTGCGTAGAGGTCTCGGTGCTGATGAACTTTTGTTGATCTGTCTGTTTCTATCTCATGTCCAATGAGAACCAATGCTGGCATTCCCAAAGGTTGACTGTGCTCTGACATTCTGGCCTCTGCTCTTTGAGCACCACGAGGAAGAACAACCTATTTATTCTATTCCTTTCTAATCTGTTTTATTCTGAGCAGTCGTGACCCCAACCAGCAGCGTGTGAAGAAGTGGGGCTTCTCTCTGGAGGAGGCGCTGAAAGATCCGTTGGGGCGAGACCAGTTCCTGAAGTTCCTCGAGTCAGAGTTCAGCTCTGAGAACCTGCGGTGAGACTGACGTGCCATTCTTAAAGCGACTGTAATCAATATCTTTATATTAACAAGAGATCACATGATTACTTGAATGTGAAATGGGACTGTAATTCATTTTAATGATCTAAATAAAATGTATGTACAGTTTAAAATTAATTTTGGGAATCTTTCTGCATAGAAACTAAGGTTTTTAACTCCGTAACACTTTAAGATACACAGATTATATTAATACTACGCACAGTGGTGGAAAGTATGTTTCATGAAGTACCACACTTGAAGTATTTCCTTTTCCATTGCTTTATATTTCTACTCAACTACATTTCACAGGGAAATAAAGTCACAATCATGTGAGCGCTATAGTTACTTTATCAACAGTATACATAAAGATAACTTCACTTTGACCTGTACAATGTTAACATTCTGCTTACATGTTTTAATCATGCTCCATTAATAATAATAATATATAATACTATTAATGTATTACTGCTGACTGCTACCAATTTAATGTAAGTGACAATTTGAATAGTGCATTTTAAATTGTTTACACTTTTATATAATTAAGAGCCATTGTTGAGTCAAAACAATTGTGTTTACACATTATAGAAATATTCATCAATATTGAAATGAATTCCCAACATTGAACGGCATCATCAGCATAAGAGTGAATGTAACAAAACATGCAGCTGAACTGCCATGTTTCTATCCACTGTATATATTCTATATCTTGTGTGTCGTAGGTTCTGGTTAGCGGTGCAGGATCTGAAGCGGCGGCCGCTCCAGGAAGTGGCCTCCAGGGCGCAGGAGATCTGGCAGGAGTTTCTGGCCGAGGGAGCGCCGAGCTCCATCAACCTGGACTCTCACAGCTACGAGCGCACCAGCCAGAACCTCAAAGACCCCGGACGATACAGCTACGAGGACGCTCAGGTGGACTGTGCTGTTTGTTCCACATGGATGAATGCACACGACTATACATGTTCGCGCACGCATCAACGCACACACTCGCACTGGCCTGAGTAAACACCGGACACACCTGCGCCTGTACACATCAGTACAACCAATACTTCTCTAGTGCTACGGTATATAGGAAGTGATTTAGTGGAACATCAAGGGGGCTGAAACTGTAGCCTTCATAAAGACCGACTAAGGAATATATTATAAATATATGTATAAGCTCTATTTTATAAGTAAAAGGTTCATCCTTGTTTACAACACACACACACACACACACACACACACACACACACATTACAACCAATTACTTCCTCTCCCATCCACTTGCCCACAAGAACACTGAACCCTTCCACCCCACTCGTGTTACACAAGTGAATGAAGGAGAGGGCACGGAGAGAGGAGAGAAGAAGAATGAAGGAGTGTGTTTGTGCCAGGGCCTAATGAGGCGGATAATGCCATGAATAGGTTGTTCGGCCGGCTCACCATGGTTTCCTCTGGTTGAAGTGGGTTGGTGGTGTGTGACGTGGAACGCCTCTCACTGGCAGGACATTACTCCGCTCTGTCTCACAGGACCCTGCCGTTCGTGTCGGCACGCTCGCTGTGCACCACCGACTCCGAGTCACACATTCATGCATCGCATTACCACAATTATTACTCTGCACTTCACTTTATTGTTTTCCTTTTTTCCAAGGCCGACACACACACACTCATCCGTTTTTTCTTTCTATTGCAGGAGCACATATTTAAGCTAATGAAAAGTGACAGCTATGCACGCTTTCTGCGATCCAACATCTACCAGGACCTCCTGTTAGCCAGAAAGAAGGTGAGCTGTACTCACTGACCCTTATGTCACCTCTTCGTTGTTTTGCATTTCTCATGTTGGTTTGAATCTTTTTTTTATGATTTCTGATGATTATGATAACAGACCTTCCAGGTTCATATCTATTGCATGTACGTAGTCAGTAATTAGATATAGGAAACCTTTTTTAATCGCACGAGCGCAACGACAAGTGCTAAGTGTTTTTTTTCTTTGGTTCCTATATGTGCAGCAGCACAAAGTCCAAAAGGGCTGGGTGAAGTGGACCTTTATAGATCAGAGGTGTAATGATTAATAAATACTCACATCACCGCTATGTGCCAATCACAGTGAAGCTTCATACAGTAGATTAGCAGAACAACAGATACTCTAACAATCACTAACATAAGTGTATAGATAGATCTACTGACTGGGGAGGGTTTCATTCCTTTAAAAGTATTTGTACTTTATTTGCATATTTCTATTGTATATACATTATACTTCTACATCCATTTTGGAGGAATATATTTGACTTTTCACTACATTTATTTGACAGCTTTAGTCACTTCAGTTATACAGCATGTAATCAAATCATGATGTATTATTATGGGTTATCCTACCTGGCAGTGTATATATAATATAATATAATATAATATAATATAGTTACAATTCACCCCAACTTTACCAGTTGCAACATTAGTGATGCTGACACTTGAACTTTTACATTTGGTACTTGAAGCATATTTTGATGCTAATTATTCTTTACTTATAAGTTTGAATGCATGACTCGTAACAGAGCATTGCTACACTGTGGTATTGCTGTAATAATGTTATACTGTAATACATGGGAAAATGACTTCAAACAACTGAAGGTTTTTAGGTCTTGGACTTTAAAGTAATGTGAGCACACTTACATGCTGCAAAGGCTATTTTAATGTCATATTTCATCTCTTAAGGTCTGGCATTTAGCAAGTGTAATCTTATCATGAGGCCACTAACAGCCCAAAAACAACTGTGCCCAAGACGCAGGTGCAAGGAAACTGCTAAATTATGTAAAATGTCAAAAGAACAGTCTCATACAAACGTGACATCATATGCCAAACACAGGCAAGCTGCTGTGTAAAAGAGGAACAACAGTCATTCTGTTAATATAAAAGGAGCAGCATACAGCACATAAATATGACAGACAAGTATTTAAGTTATTGACAGTGACTTTGTCTTGTGTTATTTGTTTCCAACTCCCGTAGGTTTATCAGTGTGATTTAGTAAAAGACTTGTGCAGCTAAACAAACAGTCCGTTACTGTGTAATGTGGAGCTTTTCAGCAAATCCCAGCTGCCTCTGTTCATGCTAGCCTTTCTGCCCTTTCCCGTTTGGACGCTGCTCTTTCTGCCGGCCCGTCACTGACCCCACTCCATTTCCTAAAAAAATTGCAACTCCCACATTGTCCCCTGCCCTCATTTTTGCAATGCTTGGCCCCCTTTTTGTCCTTACTAACTACATCACCCCCTGAACCCCTCCGTCAACGCCCTGTACCTGACCCAAACACTCACCCTGCTTCCCCCCCTCCCAAAACAGCAGCCAGCAGACACTGAACAGGGCCGCCGCACCTCCCTGGAGAAGTTCACCCGCAGTGTGGTAAGTCATTTGGAGCTGGGGCTGTTCATATCACAAACCACACTGGCTGGCTCACTATCAGTGGCTTTTGCAATTGTATAACACTCTACTATTTACACCTGTAACAGCATGTGTATTTGTGAAACACTCAACAATGGTAGTCACATGAATTTTACATTCTGTTTAAAAAGTGCACCTTGTATGTGGAGATTTTCTGCGATTTATAGAGTAATGTTTTCGCTTGTTTAATGATCTTCTAGGGCAAGTCATTGACGGGAAAGCGACTGACAGGCCTGATGCAGTCATCCTGACACAGCCTGTGCTGGGGGGGCACAGCCAGAAGCTGTTGGAGGGGTGACCGCCCAGCAGGGGCCGGGGCAGAGAGAGTGGAGGTGAGCTGGGTGCTGCTCCGAGCACTGGGCCTGCTGGGGTGAACGCCCCACACAGAACCACTGAGGAAGAGACAATGCTGACAAGGGGAACCTCAGCCAACACACCACATGGCATGCAGCATACAGTATAAGCACATTCAGACTAGGGCTGCCCTCTTTTCATCACTTAGTCGGCAAACTGGTTGTTAGGCGACTAAGCTGATCCGTTTATAATGTTTTCATTTTGTTTTATATACGTGTTTATTGGATATTAAAAGCACATCTGTGGTGTCGCAACAATATTATTTGATTTTTTTTAAACTACATTTATAAGCTATTTGCCACAACATTTGCAATGAATTGACTATTTGGTTTAGTTGTCCTAAAACAGCTGCAGCCAAAGAGGCACATCAACACAAATCTATAGTATTTTGCATATGTCTCTGTACTCACAAGGCAGACAGCAATAAATAAAGTGTGAGACCACTTTTTTTCTTTTTTAGAACTATATATCCTTTTTATATCCTTAAAATGTCTATTATATCTGTTCCTTATAAAGCACATGACATGTCAGTTAAATTGTGAACATAGTTTGGGCAGTAATCAAGACGTTTTTCCCGTAAATTATATTTAACAACGTCTACAAAGTGGATTTTTTGAAGGTATAACTTGTCATGCTTCATTACATTCCAAAATCTGGCATAAGGGCTTAATGTAGCATTCACAATGCACCGTTGCATGTTTCATCCAAATGTCTTTGTTGAGGATTTCTTGTTTCTACAACAATGCTTTGTAATGATACTTATGGGAAAGATTAACTTCATCCAGTTGGCAGATTGGTTCACTGAACTTCCAAACGTTTCAGGCTGCACAGTCAAATTAGTAAATTCCAAAAGTCTGTAAATAACTGAGAAGCTTAAAACACAAACAGAGCCCTTACGGCTGTGTGAATCAGAGATTTGAGCTGTTGCTTTAGTCACAGTTCTAGTGTGCACAGTCACATGTCAAATGTCATCCTCATTCTTTTTGTTGAGATCCTACTATAGTGTAGTTTTTAAAGTATCCAGTGCCATGGGTCCATCTAGTGGTGGTTACACCACAGGACCAGCAACAGAGTGTTACAAGACTGTATCAAACTGTGATTATCGAAGGACATCATGATGTCAAAACTATAACATGTTCTCCGATCATGGAGATATTACAAGGCCTGCAGCCCAATAATGGATCATTTATCTTTTGTTGCTGTTTTTTTTTTTACTGCATGAATATCTCATTTTTTGTTTTGTCAAAACAATGAAAGCTGCCCACTTTTGTTTGGCAAAATGTATGCCGTGACTCTCTCTAATAATCGTCATGTGTTTTAATGACTGAGGAAAGTGGTGCATGTTATTGGACCATAATGGAGTTAGGGGAAGATGGTTTGACTCTCCAAAGACAGCACGCAGTCGAGGAAAAGTCCTAAACTGAAGCAACACTGAGTAAACGGACATCAATGCCCTGAAACACAACTGGGAACAATATTTCACACGTTCTGGGCGCCGCAAACTGAACATTAAGGCCTCTGTGCTTCACTGTGGCTACACACTTCTTCTACACACTTGCTTGTGCTTGGAGATGTTAGTCCCACAGCGCCCCCATGAGGCCAGTGACTGCTACAGCGACAGACTACACTGCTGAATGAGTGAATCACATATTATTTTCTATTAGAGTCGTTGCAATGCACTGTACAGGTCATATTAATAACCATCATAAACCAATAACCTCTTGGTTATAAGGTAGAGAGAGATGCTTAACAAGAGTTGATGTACCAAATGTTATTCTCAGCACACACACAATGACACTATGTACAGGGTGCATTGTAGATGTAAATTGGATATATTTCATAACCCAAAAGCACACTTTATTATGATATGGGCACATTACTATGCATGTAACATATTCAGGGCATTTTGTGCTTTTAGTTTCTCAATCAGCAAGATGACTACTGGCACTCTAAAACACTCAAGCACCTGCTGTCTATTCATGGGTACCAAATAATAAAAAACTCTGGACCTGTCTTCTCTGTGCCGCTCTTTTGTTTGTGTTCCTGTTCTGTGTCATGAAAATTTCATAGTATAGTTTGTAAAAAAAATAATCATAGTATGTCATAACAAATCATATTATAGTATATAAAGAAGTCATAGTATATCATAACAAATCATATTATAGTATATAAAAAAGTCATGTAAAAATATTATCACAAAAAAGTCAAAGGATGGCATGTTAAAAAAAGGAATAGGAATAGTTTTTTTTTTAAAGTCATTGTATAGTATGTCTTAATAAAAAGTCATAGTATGTAAAATAAATCATAATATATGTAAAAAAGAGTCATAGAATAGTAATAAAAATAATAAAAGTAATAGTGTATGTAAAAAAATGTCCGGATACTAAATTAAATAAAGTAGTTTGTAAAAAAGAGTCAGTATATTATGTCATAAAATTGTTGTACAAAAGTTATAGCATTTGTAAAAATAAAAAATCATATTATAGTGTGTACAAAAAAGTCATATTATAGTATGTCATACAATTGTTATTAAAGTCATAGTATAGTGTAAAATATATTTTTTTATTGTATGTAAAAAGAGTTTTAAAGAAGTCATAGTATAGTGTGTCAAATAAAAGTATAAGTATACTTTGTTAAAAGAAAAGTCATAGTATAGTATTTTTAAAAAGTAATATTTTATAATGTAAAAAAATATTCAAAGCAGTATGTCAAAAACATTTTTAACATATGTATATTAAATAAAAATAATAGTATGTCAAAAACAAATTCATAGTATAAATTGTGTGTTGTGATTGAATCCTCTGATTAGTGAATGAATGCTTCAGCTCGTCTCATTAGGAAGTTGTTGCTATGACCTTTATGGGTTTCTCTCTTCTGAGTTCATGTCTTGCTCCTGTTTAAATGTTATTGTGTTGCCACTCTGTGATGAAGTTATTTGACACCTTTAATAGAATCTATGAGAAACCTGCTCCCATAACACTATAACAATTATTCCCATAAATCATTTTTAACACTCCAAATCTTACTGCTTTATACCTGCTGTTAACATTCAGATCCCGTATACTGCCAACAGTAAATATCCCTCTCTGAAGCCAGACTCCACTGCTCATATATTACTTACTTTTCTTCAGCACCTACCGATCAATACCAGCTCCGTGCTGGAGCCTCTTTTAGTCGTCTTGTTTGTACCCCTGCTCTCACAAACTGAAGTGTTTTTTTTTTTTTCCCGTCTGCTCAGAGTCTGAGGGTCACTCCAACCTATCGATCCAGTCTAGGATTCTTCCGCTTATCAGCTGCATTTCCAAAATGACCCCTGGTCTTTCTCAGGAAAACAACACGCACCTGTGTTACCATTCATTCTTATTATTTTCTTATTTTTTCAGAACAATAAAAATAGTTTAACAAACAAAGACTTCTTCATTCTCTCCATTTCGACTTGTATTTACAGCTGAAGATGAAACAAACGCCCAGTCATGTCCATTTCATCTCCTCTTGGCTCCGTTCCCACCCCGATCCTCCCTCTCCACACAGGCTTTGACAAGAGAGTACCAGGGCCTATTGCTGTGTCTTTGACGAGGTATACAGGCTATTCAATGGTTGGTGACACGTAGTTCCAAGCGGACATCACTGACTTTTGCATTTAGGAGCTTCTCCTTTTGTTCAGAACTGCACCACACGAGGCCTGTTCATACACGGAAGGTAACATTAAGCAGATTATGATTGATGAACACATGCTTTCACTTACTGGCATGACTTTGGAAGATAAGATAAGATACACAATGACCCATTTTAACTGTGGAAACACCACATAACTGATACAAGAGAAGACAAGATAATGTCAGATCCTTTCTTTGTCCAGAAGAGATACACTGTTGTGTGGAGGGTCCCTGAGGGAGGTGGAGAAAGATGGTTTAAATGCACGAGCACTTACGCAAGTCACACCAGACACATAGGATTAATGGTTAGCTTCAAAAACAGAGCGGCTATTGTCACAAAGCAGCGGTACTGAATAATCACTTGGAAGGACACAGTTTGTGCAACCTAGGGACCTAAAAGGCTTTTTGATACAGTACTGCAAGCACCTTCTAAATGTCATAAAGCAATGAGGCTCTCTAAAGCACTCAACGAAATGTCACATAGCTTGGATTTACAGTTTTCACTTCTCACTAGGATCTGAGCAGAGTTAAGTCTCTCTAGTGACAATATCTTTTTTCAAATGCATCCGAGTAATGATTCTCACTGCTGTCCCAATCTGCAGAGACTGTAGATGTCAAACGGAAAGCGGAGAGGTTTTGCATGGCGAGTGTGACACCAGGTAAAATCAGCAGAGACCACACAAAGTTGAAGCTCGTTATTGCGATGTTGTCCTATAGCATGATACTGCAGCATCCTGCCTGTTGATCATAGTGGGATCCTTTGTGTGGCGTTATTGTCCCTCATTGCCAACTGAATACAATCACATGAATCAGGGCTGAGTGGCTGAACAATCAACTGCAGAGGAAATGAAAGATGCCTGAGTAGTTGTGGCTTGTGTGCACCTGATCAAGACAGAGGTATCAATACAGTCTGAACAAACCCCAGAAGTCATACTAATCAAACTTTAAAGAGTTCAAAACATAGAAATATTATACAACAGAGAAAAGATGCAAATAAAAATATGAGCTAAATTACTGAGTCAGAATGAGATTTGAGAGGCGCAGGAAACAGAGAGCAGAAACATACCGAGGGACAGAAAGATAAAAACCTTTGCGTCCATGTCAGGGTATTAATACAGTAGTCCAGAGGTCTGCATGTAATAGTGGTGGATTTGAGCACCATGTCAATGGCTGGGGGTCAGGGGGTCACTGGTCCAATCAGGTTGGAGGGTCATGGCTGTCAGAGCTGGTTTCCAATGCAGAGCGGCAGGCTGGCACAGTGATGAGGATAATGACGTCTTAGTGTCACATCGGATCACACGGCAGACACACAGTCACAGAGCAGGAGTGGGCAGGCTGGGCCCCAAATGCACCCGTTGGGCACAAACAGTCCAAAGGCCTGGCCTTTAGTGTTCCCATAGCTCAGTGGAGCTCCAGCAGTGCAGAAAAAGGATGAAATGAAGCCGGATCTACTCACATTTCAAATGTTCAGAAGGGATCGATACATATCGTCAAGGGAGCAGTTGCTTCAATTAAGCCTTAAGAAGTGGTGGATGTCCGTTCATCCGTTTCAGTCAGTTATTTTAGGCCCAAATCAGAAGGGACACGAAGGCTCATTAGTTTTTCCAGAGTTAAATCCTTTTCTTCACTGGTCACCCCCACCTCTGGGCCACACGCCAATGTGCTGAGTGCTCCTACAGTATAGAACAGACAATATGGGTTAGACTCACACTTAATACGTCTGAACAACTCTACTAGCAGCACAGAGGTACTTTGAGCTAAGTGCTAACACCAGCATGCTAACAGGCTCACAATGTTAGCATGCTGATGTTTAATAGGCATCATTTTGACCATGTTCACCATCTTGGTTTAGCATGTTAGCGAGCTAACATTAGCTTATTAGCACTAAACCCAAAGTACAGCTGAGTCTGATGGGAATTTCATTAGTTTTGCAGGTATTTGATAATAAACCAATACTGGACAAATTGAATCCATCTTGTTAAATCACACGGAATCAGTCTCGACTGTCCAAACAGCGTAAATAAATGTTTAAATACATTAATGCATCTGCAGAATTACTTATATTTTGAAACAAGAAAGAAAATAAAAAGCCTGTTGCTTACCCTTCATTTTTTTTAAAGTTCTCTATATCTGTAAAGACTTTATTTAAAGGCTTCTTCATCTGCAAACATTTCCAGTGGCCTGTGGCAGTCCTTTCATTGGTTCCTTCATTGTCATACAAGTTTAATCCAGAGTTAGAGCAGAAGCAGAGACCTTCATCGTCACACACGACTACTGATTTAAAAACACTCAGTAGCTCAAGTACGGGTCTGCAATGATATTCAGTCATTTCCCAAACGTACTGTATCATTTATGCCTTTACATTTTTCAACCGTTGAAATTTCTCCAGTGTTCTTTTTTTGTTCATAACGTGTATGCTCCTTCTGCTCCAGTGACGCGAGAAAAAAAACAAAAAACAAAAACAAACACTACATCTTCTGTTTTGCATGGAGACCAAGTCATTTGTCAAGAAACACTGACAGTTGTTCATAGCCTTGTAAGTTAATATATATATTTATATATAAAAAAAGGTGTTCATAAATTATTCAACAATGTTCAGTAGATAAAATACCACTTGCATTTCTGTCCTGAAATAATCACTTTGTGCTTTCTGCAAACAAAAAACATTGAAAAAGAAGCAGCAGATTTTTGCCAGAGGTTAATCCATATAAAAAAAATGTCTCTTGAAATCTAAAAGGATCTCTCTATCTGTGTCGTTTGGATATCCCGTTGCTGTTTGTGGCGGGCTCTTCCAGGTCGTCGTCCTCAAAGCCGTGAAAGGTGGAGGTGTCGCTCTCCGAGGTGGTGCCGAACAGCTCCTCTGCTCCAGTGAAAGTCCCATCTTCCTTCTCTTTTCCCCGGACAGCTGGCACACAGGACAGCAGAGGAACACAGTCAGTGCACAGGTGATGGATAACAAGCGAGAGCACCATCATGAGGCAAGAGCATCCATTTCTTCCCAGCATACTTTGGGGTACTCACTTTTGCATTGGCAGGTTGAGTAGGGAGACCCAGATTTACCCGTTTTCTTGATCGAGCCCTGGCATTTATTACAGTAGTTGTTGGGAATGCTGTTCCCACCTGGACCCTTTGGACCTGCAAGGACATTTAAAAAAGTTTAGGTTTTGATAATAATAATAATAATAATAATAATAATAATAATAATAATAATAATAATAATAATAATAATAATAATAACAACAACAACAACAACAACAACAATAATAATAATTATTATTATTATTATTATTATTATTAATTATAGAGCAAGACAAGTCATAAATCAAAAGAAAACAGATTAAACAAGTTAGTGTATAAAATCAATGTGAAACAATTCCAAAGGTGATAAAAAAAAAACTAAAAATCAGGAAAGGCTCTCCGAAGTATTTTTTTCTTTACTTTGCTCAATATAACAATATATTTGTGCAAACAACATTTTCATTTAACACAGATATTCAATCAGTGTTTTAATCCCATCAGCCGTTCAAAATGTTGAAATCAAATTCATCGGAGCACCTGCCACACAGTGGATTATACTTTAGATATTACTTTATTGGACCTTTAATATAAACATTTAAGCATCATTTGTGTAGATGTAGATTTGTATTTTCATTCTTTTTCTAAATTTGAATGCAAGATGTTTTTTATTTGGACTTTTCTTCTGGTTTGTGCTCGTTCTTGATTATGTGGACATGTAATACTTTTTTTTATTTCTCTTATGACATATCAATTAAAAGACAAAATGCCACCTCAAAAATCTTTAAAAAATAAAAGTATTATTTTAAAAACAAAATCTAATCAAAGAATAAGTCTGACTTAAAACATGACAAAGCATTCTGTTCCAACTTTTAGCACATGACATTTGTTTCAATACAAACAAGTCAGCACAGCCTTGGAGTGGATCTAATGGGACACACAGACATACATATAGTATGTAATGGTGAGTGAAGGGTTGGGAAGTGAAACCAAACATTGTAATATATATATATATATATATATAACAGGTGCAGCGGTTTGACTCCTTACGTTTGTGTCGATCAGTCTGTTGTGCAGCGGGGGATTTAGACGCCACCGAGCTTCTCTCGCCGGCTCTGCCCTCCTCTGCCAGGTGGGAATGGGTGTAGTGGTAACTTAGTCCTGTGCGGTTCCTGTAGCGCTTCGCACAGACTGCAACAGAGGACAGATGTTCAGTCCTACAACAATTTAGCATCTAAAAATAACTTTGGCAACACAACATTTCTAAATGCAGGATTAGTATTTAGAATAAAAGGTTTCAAAATGCTTTGATTGTAATGAGACCTTCAGAAAGCAAAGAGTCAAACACCCACCAAGTGTCTGGAGAGCTTGTAGCACTGAACTAAAGTCACTAAAAATATCCTCATGCACAGTTTCATTGTGCAAGAAAGAAATAAAGGGCAGAGCAAGGTTCATGTTGTTTAATGATGGTAACTATTCTACTTCTGAGTCCAAAAAGGGGGGAAAGTAAGCACAAGGATCTGATTACAATAGTCACTAAATAAAACACAAACACAGACGACATAATAACCATGTCTCAGTCTCACAGTCTCACAGTCCCAGGGGCACTTTTCAGCTTGAGAAAAGTAAGATAATATACGGGCTGAATCAATAATCACAGCACTTCAGATACTACCACTCAACAATCTATCAAAACAAATATCCTGACCAAAATACTGTCAAAAACAAGTACCTGAGGACGAAGATTTTGAGTTCTGCTTTTGTTTGTATCTGTCTGAAGACAGAAAGCAAAAAAAGAGGGAAAGAAAAAACAGCATGAGTAAGCGTCTTTCAAGTAGTCACAACATCTAATACCCCCCCCCACCCCCAACCTAGAGTTTCCACATACAACTTGTATGTACAGGAATATACTTGAGACTACAGTGACACTCATTCCCCTAGCCTCATCCTGTGATTCAATCTCAAACTGAGTTGGTGAGTTATAATGGGTCAACTCTGACAACAGAGGCCCTGACAGTATATGACAGTATATATAGTTTATGGAAAACCTCTTGATCTGTGGCTATTCTATACATAGAGAGTATGAAGCGTATGAGTCAGAAATGGACACGTCGGACTCTGTGCCTTTTCTAAACAGCAAAAATGAGCAAATACGCTAAAATAAAGATCTTGTGGTTTTACACTTTTTTTTTAGAATATAGACAAAAAACCTTTGAGATCAAATAAAAAGGGAAATGAAATGAACACAAACATTGTACAAAGTGAAGTTGTGATACAATATATATCGAACTAAGACTATTGCGATACAAAAAAAGGCTCAATACACGGCTGAGAAATCAGCAGATTATACAGAAACTATCATATTGTAAAGATATTACACTAGCACAGACGTCATGTTTCAGAATTCATCTCTACGTACTGTCACAGACATATGGCTTGTCGTCATCCATATCTGCCTTTTTGCGGCCTGAACCCCGACCCTGAGGAAAAACAACAAGATTGTCACCATCTGCAATAAAATGTATGTCCACAGCCCTCCAACATGCGTATTAGCCACAGCACCACATGTGTGTATAATGCAGCACATATGCAAAACAAATGTGATTCAGGTGTAGAATATAACTTCTGACGCAACGATCAAGCTAATGTTTGCTGTATGCGTCTGCTGATACAATTCTTCTTAAAGCTCCAGCGGAGCCATGCTACTGTGCAACCTGCAGTAAACGTGAGCACAAGACAGCCTGTGTAATGTGGGCACTTACTCTTCCTTTGCCCCGATGTCTTTTCTTGGGAGTGTCCACCTCGTAGTCGTCATCATCATTAAAAGCGTCTTCTGCTGCGTCTGCCTCCAGGACCCTCTGAGACAGAGAGAAAGAAAAAAGCGTTGCCATACTCAGCCTTGATTAAAGCACTAGCTTGCTGAAAAAAACACCCACTAAGCAGCAACAACAGACAGGAGAGATTTCTTCCTTTTTCTTCAGTTCAACACAATCTGCGTGTTTGACAAATAGTAAAATGCTCACAAATCAAACGGGTAGTTAGAGGACCGGAGACTATTCCTTTATTGCAGTCATTTGTTTGGTACCGTTGTTTGTCTGGAGAGGACGGATGAGCCATCACGCTCTGAGCGTGCTCTCTGTCCTTCCTGTGATTACCAGATATGACCGCTTTTGACGCTCAGAGATCAGAGATGTTGTGCACCAACATAGCTCCTGAATTTAAATATAAAAAAGGTTCACATTTTTCATAAAATAATTATGCAAAGATTGCTTATTATTATTACTTCCATATATAAAAATAATTAAATGGGAATTCAAAGTTGAAGCTGTCTACTTGTCTAAAGCGCCTCGCAGTGAGACAGCAGTCAGCTAACAAGCCCAGCAGGTCAGCTGGAAAAACTGGGCAAGTTGCCTTGACAACTAGTTGGGGTGCAACTCTTCACTCTCAGTGCCAGGCCCCCCAATCACTTGAGTAATGTCGCTGAACATTTACACTTTAACCGTTTGGCTAAGTGTATCTCACCTGGATCTCCAGCAGGCTGTCCTCGTCGTTCTTAGAGTTGTTCCTCTTCTCTAGACCCTCTCCTCGTAGCAGAGCCTCCAGCGTGGTGCTCTGGGCGGGCAAGGTGTCCTTGGACATGAGGCCGCCATCTGAACAAAGGCAAAAGCAGGCAACATATGATGAATCATCATAATACTGTGTTTATACTTCAAGGGCATGCAAACACATGTCTACTGGGTTGTTCGCATCAAGTGAAAAACTAGACCACTAACACTGCACGCTCCTCGCAGTCGTTTGCCTTCGCCAACCAGTGAAGTTGCAGATTACATCCATGTCTGTCCCAAAATGTCATCACTCCATCAATTTGTCCTATTAGATATTTGTGCAAAATTGTCATAGCATATGAATAATTGAATAAAAACCTGTTTAGGGACGTCCCAGTGACCACCAAATACTAATCAGTTCATCCTCGAGTCTAAGTGGACATTCGTGCCAGATTTGAAGAATTTCCCTAAAGGCATTCGTGAGATATCGCGTTCACGAGAATGGGACAGATAGATGTACGTACGTGTGGGCAACCCAAACACATAATGCTCAGCTGTCACAGAGGCATAACACTCCACAGGTATATAATGAAGCAGTGGAGTCTGTATGTTGCCAGCATGTGTTGTTTCTCACCCTTCCTCACCATCAAGAACTGCAAGAAGCAGCTGAGCTACAGTCTCTGACCTGTGTGAGCAGCGTTCCATCAGCATATTTCCATTATGTCTCTTCTTTTCCACTCTCACTAGACCTAATAAAAGCATGTGGCAAATTGCTGTAGCCGTTGTTTGTTATAGTGGCTGTATCTTTTTTTTGCCTGCTTCAGAGTGTGTCATCACAACTATTATCACAGCACTATATTCTCACAGAGAATGCATCGTCATTGAAGAGCTCTCAATGATGCCACACTCTGCAGACACGAGGCTTTGTCCACAGGAATGTCTGAGGTACAATGTAGTGAAGTGGCTCCTCGCTTTAACCTGAACACATGCAGATATCTCCTCCTACAGTACAGCCGAGGATCCAAACAAACAGTGTAGGAGGCAAGCAGGTTGAGCAGACAGAGCAGAGCAAACAAAAGATTTTATTTACACAATCTCTTCTCCACAGACGGCTTCATGATCATCCAGTTGCTTTGCGGGTGTTTGAAAAGAGGACACACTTCAAAACCCCTTACTCCAGCTTTCTATCAGCCCTTCATCTTACCACTGCGCCCACTAGAAAGACTTTTGCAGAATATTGAACCTGAAGTGCTGAGGCGACAGAAGACTGCATCGGTAAGAGGCAGCTATAGGAGGTACAACACGCTCCTCGACAATGGGTGCTTCACCATGCGGCGGCAGCCCCTCACCATTGTGTCTACACACGTTGACTTTCAACTCTCCGCGACGAGACAGACCCCCCCCTCCCTCCCTCCCAACCCATGGGAGCTGGGGGGCTAAAAATAGAGCAGGCAGCAGCCTGCAGCAGGGAGCTGATTCTGCATGCAGCCCCCATCTCTAGCACACCATCAGTTAGACAGCCTGCCTAGGCAGCGAGACAGTCTCTGGCTGCTGCCCTGTGCTGGCCACCTCTGGCCAGCTGCACACATCGTGCTGCGTATAAGAGACGCCAGGTTAAATCAGGCTACGTTTCCCCTCGGCTGAGCACTGGCAGACAGCACATACAATCCACTGTTGCTGGAGAAGAGAAAGGACAGCAGGGTGGTGATGTTGGGGCCTTAGCCAGTGAAAGCTCAGTGGAAAACAATAGGCTACAGTGGGATGTGTTCAGGGAAACAAAGGCTTGGTTCATATACCATCTCTCCATCTTGCTTTCTCTTTCTAGGCCTGCTCCCTCTTACTTTCACTACTTGCCAAACATTCACTCTATCTTTCCACCATGCAATGCAGAAATTAAATGGAAATAGAAGTTTTATAGAATCTACTTGAAAGATGTAATGTTTCTGTGTGAGATTCTCTCCTTTGTGCTGTTCATTCCTCTGGATAGTTTAACATCCCAGTGGGTATGCAAGCCTTGGGCACAGAATGGGCCTAGTAACTTGAGCTCACTGGCTACAAAAACACACAGAGACTGCATGACAGACTACAGGGAGAGATGAAAGAGTTGTCAAGAGTAAAAAAAAGGGACAAAAAACTATCAGAAAGGAGAAAATAGGAGGGAGAATATAGAGGAGAGGGTGAATGTGTTGCGTGAGCGGTTTCAAGTGGCAACCAGAGAAGGCCAAACTTCATTCCATAACATTTATTAAATAGTGTCTGCAGTGGCCAAACTCCATCTCGCAGCTCCCAGCAGTGGTAAATCTAATTATATGTTCTACTTCTCACAAAACAAGTTTACCAGCCGGGGTGAACACAGCCACATTTCATTCCCTGAAAAATGACTGGCAGCCCGTTCTGCTCAGTGCGCTGAGACAGAGTGATATGCTTTTAGCCAGATTATTCCAGATCATCACCAGTAATCACATGAGCTGAAGGAGGAGGTGGAGGTGGGTGGGAGACGGGGAGGGCAGACGGCTGAGCGGGAGGAGAAACTAAGGGGGGGGAGCAGAAAGCGACGGGCAGGTGCTTTGTGGAGAAGAGGCTGCAGGATCTTACCGAGCTTGAGACCGTAGATGCCCAGGCGTGGATCAGTGGCGTTGTGCAGCCGTCTCTTCTTTCTCCAGCAGCGGGCGGGGTATGTGTACATCTGCCCGGCTGCGACCCCTGTACAGTAACAGTTATAAACATGTCAACAGTGCCAGCTGAAACACATTGATAATAGAAAGTTGGAAACTGGATCTTTGCGATGTAGAAACACCTCGTTACACTTTACAGATATGAATGATATGATGGTTACAAGACTTGAAGATCTTCACATTGTCAACCTGATTATATTGTTGTTTTGTTAGAGATATCTGTGTTGAGAGATTAACACAATTGTAATTTAATTTATCAGGCATTACTGAGGCTTGCTCAAATGGCCAAGTAGCTTCAAAATGAAGTTTATTGACATATTTCTTTGTTTTATATTATTTCGGACTGAATATATTTTTGGGTTTGGACTGTTGGTTGAACAAAATGGATGGATTGAAGATGTCACCTTGGGCTATGTTAAAATTGTGACGGGCATTTTCCACTATTTTCTGACATTTTATTAACCAAATGATGGACCGATTAAGAAAAAAAAGCAATAAACAGATGAATAAATAATGAAAATACTTATTTGCAACCCTAGTTAATAGCTTTAGAGAATGTAGACGCAGACATCATTTAAGCAAGCTTAATGGACCAAAAACACTCTCACTAAAACATTATCTGTGAGCGTGTGCGTGTGTGTGTGTGTGTGTGTGTGTGTGTGTGTGTGTGTGTGTGTGTGTGTGTGTGTGTGTGTGTGTGTGTGTGTGTGTGCGTGTGTGTGTGTTTACGCACCGGGGCTGCGATGGTGTCGTTCCATCCAGATGTAGCAGTTGTTCTGGGCCACGCCAGTTTGTGAGTCCAGGAATGGCAGGCGGACGCTGCGTTCAGCACACAGGCGAGCATTGTAGCTGCGGCACTGCTCGATGGCGTCCTTGTAGAACTGGTCGCCCAACCTGCGGGGAGGGTAACGTTATCAGCAGAGGTCAGTGACACTGGACTGAAATGGCAGCTGGTTTGAAGAACGACCATAATGTGATCACATTTGCAGAATCTCTGACATGATGAGACTTTTTATCATGTATGAATAACTTGATAATAGCCTGTTGCTTTGCTGGCTGCAGATAATAAAATCAGTGAGCTGAGGCAGCTACGAGATTTGTATCCCTTAGAAACTCTCCTCAACCCAAATAATGCCGTTAACGTCTGCTTAAACTTCTAATCAGCGCTGTTCAATGTAAGTCTCAAACTGACAGCTGAGCTTCTCTCTGCTCTTCCAGCTTGCCATGGGGAAGAATTTGTGGAAAAGAAAAAACAATGCAACCCAGTGACAACACTGCTCCCGCTCCTGAGGTTAAACATATTACCTCTGTGGGCGCTTTGTCTGATCTGATTTTAGATAAGCTGAGTTACATTGTACAACATCATAGAATCTGGGCTCGGATATGAAGTTACTCCACCGATCGGCAAGCAGCTAAGACTCACACTTTAGTTCCACTTTTCTTAGTGCCACTGAGATTTTGGCAGTCCCTCAGGGTTTCAATGTTAATATTCAGAGTGAAATGGGGGAGGATATTTCACATTCAAGACCTCAATCGCTGCCACACGCCTGGTATGGTAATTAGCCTACTTAATTAATCTCAGCAGAGTGCCTAGCACAAGGGCAGGTTCTAATTTGACTATATCAAAGATGGGGGTAAATGCTGCGACTCTGAACTCATGGCAAGGTACTTTGTATGTGATTTCCACAGGCTGCCGTTATATCACAGGGGCAACATGGCAAATTAGAGCTACTGGTTCTCCGAGTATGAATATCTCCACTTCCGCGTAATAAAGTTCCTCCACGTGTTCTCAATTACAACGTTAGGAAGACGGCCATTTTGAAGTGAAACTAATGAGCTGTGGGCTGCGAGTCGAGCCTGGAATGTTAAACTAGAGGTGGGAGCCTGATTTGTCAGCGTCTCCCGGATCCTGCGCTCCCTCCCTCTCTCCGTCTTTACCCCTAACCCTTGATGAGACAACGTCCAGCAGATAAACAGCCGTGTTAGGAATGCTGTCCCGCACAAAGCCCACCGCTCTGCGGTTCAGACAAAGAAGCCACAGTGTGTGAGGCTTCTGGGAAAGAGAGGGCTTCGTGTCAGTGTGACTTAGAAGAGTAAACAGTCACAGGTACAGAGCGAGGGCAGGGATGGGTGGAAAGGTGTGAGATAGAGAAAGATGATGGAAAGAGAAAAATAAAAACATCAAGACCGTGAGAAAAGGAGGTTAAAGCTAATATGCAGATCATGACCAATAACTATGGGACTTTGTTTTTACTTCCCCGTGTAACAATCACACAGAGATAGTGGCTGTGTTGTAGTTAATGATCATAGCACAACTACTCTCTGCCTTGTAAAGATGTCATACAGTGTTTCTTAGTGCATGCAAAACACCAATTTCCCGAAATCTACTGGCACCTTCTCACCCTTTAAGAAGCAGGAATTTTTACAAGAGGAATCACACAGGGATATACTCAAAACAGATTGGGCGCAAAGCTGAACACACAAGTTCAGACGTTGACATCTTCACAAGTAGCTTGCTAGGATTTCATTAGAGGTAAGTATTTAGCTCGTAAAAAATAATAACACACAGCTGTGTAATAATGCATGTATAAATCTCAGATCTATACCGTATGTGGGCGTTACCAGCAGTAAATCAAACTAATCAGTTTGCTTCACCTGCGAGAGCACGCTCAATGGGCTCACACAACGTGGACTGCCAAGAAACTCCTGAGATTACTCAAATTGAACAAACCAAGATAGGATGCTGATCATCTCAAGTGAAACATGCAGGGAGGGCTCTGAGGAGACGAGTGTGGGAGAACAAATAAGTGCAGAAAGTGTTCTGGTGGGTGCTGGCTGTCTCTGCGTAGACACGCTCTCCATCAGAGCCCCGTTCCCCCAAGCAGCAGGTGCACTGGCTTGGGCGAGAGATCTTTCTGACACTTGTAATGAGTGACGAGACCCACACCTCCAATGACACAGAAGGTGTCTCTCTCCTCTCTCTCTCACACACACACACACACACACACACACACACACACACACACACACACACACACACACACACACACACACACACACACACACACACACACACACACACACACACACACACACACACACACACACACACACACACCTTGTCTGTTTTGAGGCACATGTTTCTTATTTTCCACTGTCCTTTGAAGGGTTTGAAGGGTTTATGAATATTTTTTAACATCACTAAAAAGGAGTTTGATGAGTAAAAAAGAAACACGCATCCCGACAATCATACAGATTTTAAAACACCCCTTACTTGGAAAAGAAAAGAAAAAAAAGGCACAGAGTTATTACTCAAACTGTTGGTTGTAAATATCCATCACGGTTTACAGACCAGCTTCCTGGTTCACTTTGAACTACCGTACTTGCCACAGATGTGCGCACAGTTTCCTGTACAAAGAAAGATTATCACTTCAAGTGCACTCACTTCCATTTTCACCCCCAACTAAAGTGCTTTATATTAATGGTTCCCAACCTTTTTGACCCCTTAAAGTGGCATGAGATAACATTTTTGCTTTAACTTATCATTATGAAGTAAATACTGATAGTACAATGTAAAGGCTGTAGAATAATTACATCATTGGTATTTAGATCGGTTCCCTATAAGTCTAGCTGTCAGCATGCAATTCTGCCTGCCACCGGGTCGAGATCTCTCTTTCACAATAAAAGCCCTAGACACACATACGACAAAAGAGCCCCGCTGACAAAGGAGGCGATAAAGGCCAAGAGGGAGAGTGATAAAAAACATTAGAAGCTAGATTAGTAAGTAACAAATCCTGCATAGTTATTAATACTACCATGTGTTTTAGTCTGCATTAGTTATAGCACTGAGATCTGGGTTTCTAGTTCTTTGGGATTTTTACAGATTTTTTTGCGGTAACGTTAGCCATGTTGCTAACAATATTTGAACAACTAGACCGATCTTCTTCTTCTTCTTCTTCTTCTTCTTCTTCTTCTTCTTCTTCATATGAAAATCAACAGAGAGTAAAAGTGTTATCACCATCTCAGTTGCGCAGTTGTTTGGAAACAAATGCAGTGTGTCCTGTGTTGTTGGTAGCTCTGAGGAAAACAGTCCTTGCAACAGCAGCGCCAACAATAAAACCACTTGGAAACACTGAGGGAGGGGGGGGGAGTTGAAAAAATATGTTTCCACTTTAAAACCAAACAATGCCCACCTGCAAACCCTCATCACTGTTGCATATGTATATTTATATTAGAATCAACAAGTAGTAAAAGAGATCCAGTCATTTTAAAGAAAAAGGCAAAGATGACAAAAGTCAGACAAACAATCAGCAGAACATTGTGCAGCAGAAATATATATGTGTCTGCCTTCCTCTTATCAATACCCTACATGTACCCCTAGGTTGGGAACCACTGGTTTAGATCATCTGTTGACTAGTGTCAGCTCATTACTAACACTATAGAACATTTGTGTTGGGTTTTCCTTGTGCTCTCCTGAGGTCAACAATTAGCTTTGTGAATCCAGTTCCACCAAAACGGATAGAAATGAAACTACAAATATAAGACCCAGTCTTTAATAAACCATAATTATCCTTTAAAGTCTAGCACTGTCTAAAGGTGGCAAAATTGTGTGGAGTCAAACTGAAGTAGAACACATGTGCAGTTCAGGGCTTAAAAAGGTGCCTCAGAGGTATGTGCTACACATCCTTAATATCTTCCAGTTGGGTAGAGAAGGTGAGTGTGTGTGCATGAGGGCGAGGAACAAAAGCAAATCTTGTGGCCAGTGGGGCCTCCGCTATCAGCGTGTTCCTGTCAACGGTTCGCCATGTCACACGACTGTGTCCGTAATGTGAGCATGTGTCAACACTCATTTGCATATCTGACGACAAACTTTTGCAGGGAGAGCAGCTCACAGAAACAAAGCGATCATGACAGTCATGACAAAAACTCTGGTGTCGACTTCCAAATGGTCCTTTAGAGATCTGACTGACGTGAAAGAATAACAATATGATCTACAAACACAACTTCTGTTCTTTAGCTCTGTTCAAGAGGGTTTCTCAAATGTGCAGGTGCACTGCTTCTTCACAGGAAGCTAGAGCTACCACATAACAAGAGAGGGGGAGGAGGAGGAGGAGGAGGAGGAGGAGGAGGAGGAGGAGGAGGAGGAGGAGGGCCTACAGAGTGACTGCATCCTGACAACAGCCACTGATTACACCAATCAGAACAACACAGTCTAGGTGAAGGCAGGAGTAAAACCAGACCATACACCTCCACACTGCAGTGCCAATAAACAGCAGTCCTGACTCACTCAAAGCCTACTCAACACCAATGAAGGGAAGGATCTCGCTGATGTAATGTCAGCAGAGCTGTGGCTGGAAGATGTGCCCAACTCCAGCTGTGGCTAAAAAATTAATGAGAAGCTTTATGAGCTTCTTTATTAATCAAATATTCCAGACTCCATTTTAATCATCAGATTCTGGAGATTACTGTCCTCCCATGCTAATAGGAGGGACAGACCTCACACAGGCGTGCACAGGCTTGCACACCACAGCTCCATCCGCCACATCTCTACAACAAAGTCAAACCGGCGTTTCATTTCCCTAAAGTGAATCATCCTAATACAAAAAGGAGGTCAAACCAGTCCACAGGAGTGACATCCAATTAGTGTCAAGTGTGACTAATTATAATCTGACGAACGTGTGAAATGAAGTCAGAAACCTGAGACCTGTGCTAATTATAGCACATTGAAACACTTCATTAAACACAGTTTATAGCAAGGAGACATTCCACATCAGAATGCTAAAGCGTCTCCGAGAGGAAACAGCAGCTTGACAGTAGACGCACGCGGGAGCTCGTTGTTGGGACACAAGAGAGGGAAATAGTCCAAGAGGGTAATAATGGAAATGTACTTTCAAATAATAATCCTGCTTTTATGAAGAAAACAACAACAGAGATATGTGATGAGAGAATTGAAGGAGCTACAAGGAAGTATTATACGTTGAGCACTTTGACATCATGTGCTTCACTGAGCTGTTCAGGTGCAAACAGAAGAAGGCTGTGATTGTATCGGGCAATTCCCGGTGAAACTGTGAAGCAAGGCATTGCATGTAAAGTGCAGTTAACTAATGTGAAAAAATACAGATTCAGACATTTTACATTTAGCCACCATTCAGAGCATAATGCAATGAGTGTGCAGGTTGGAGGTTGCCTAACTAAAGGCCATGTTGACAGGATTAATTTCCTCTCTATTCAGTCCCATTAAATTATAATGTACCAATGGAAATAAATAGTTTGAAGTGGACAATCAGGTATCCAAAAGATAATTCTGCATCCTTCCCCTAGGTGTAGTAACAATGCCATAATAACAATGGCAACAATGTGGGTGGCGTGTGGTCCACTCCTTTTTGCTTACAGTACACGGAGGTGCCAGGGTACTTCTACGGAGCAGCAGATGGTTCTCCTGCTTGTGCCCAACACTTCCTCTCTGTCGGAGCATCTCTCTGACAGATGGGCCCAGGATCCTGGACCAAGCTAATCTCCAGCACTCCTCCACTTAAAGGCACAGCGGAGTGCCTGCTCTACCTCCACAGTCCCAAAGAGCCGTGATGATGATGATAACGCATCAATACAGGCTGAATGCTTTAGTCACGTCAACAATGCTGAATGCGCGTGTCAACAAATGCGAAATTATTAGTTTAAATATAAAAAAATGACAAGAAGCAGGAGGCTAATTGTGTCTTAACTTACAGTAATATCTACACCAGTGAAACAATACAAAAGAACAAAGGGGAAATGGAGGAAAAAGGTGGAGCATTTCTTTGAAGTTGGGGGATAAAAACGACCATAGCTCAGGCTATTCGGGCACAGAGTGATAAGCCATTTCCAACGGCGGACTGAAATTGCTGTCACTTTTGTCGATTTCGCCAGCAAGCATGCAAATACAAAATGCCTCCTCCCTTGCTTTACCGGGTCCTGACCACGTCTGCGCTCTGAGGAGCCAAAGTTGACATGTCGACAATCCACACAAAGTATAAACGACTTTCGGAATGTCAGACGATATTCCCCTGCTATGCCCAACCGAGCACGAAGAAAATCGGCTTTTAATCATTCGGTGCAGCGCAAAGGCACGTTGTCGACAGTTTTCAAATAAATGTATAGCCCAGGAAAGACGACACTCTCTTGGGTTGAATGCATAGCCATACGGAGGAAAAGCTTCTATAGTGCAGTCAAAATGTCAGGCAGCCTAACGCACATGTTTAAGACTAAATGTTAAAACCTTGTGTAATAAAATAACTATACGAGGCTACTTTGCCATGCAAGAAGTACACAAAAATGAATTTGGACAGCTTATTCCGTCATATGCACACGGCTGGAAAACACATGCACGAACAGACTGTTTAAATATACAAGTTGGCAACAAAGTAATTATTTACAATTTCCTAAATGTCTAAATTACTTACGCTTTTAGTGGATTCTGAATGACAGCCGCCATTTTGCTACAATGTAACGCAATATTGGCGTCTTGCAGTTCTGAGGGAAACCTACGGGAATTGACCAATCAGAGCACGGGGTGAAATCGTGGACCAATACATTTGCAGCAGACGCGGATGGGGCGTGGCTTTATGGGGGTAAACTGTCAGAAATATTTTAAAGGGTTTTCCCTTGTATTTATATTGTACACAACTGAACAACAGCACTTTTAAAGAGAGCTTGGATACATATTAAGTGAAATTCCCTCATGGCGTACTGACACCATACAGTGCAAGTGGCACAGAATACCAACATGGAAGCTTGTGTTTAATTATTTATTGAAATATTTATAAATCATTTATCATCATCAATAAGCACCCAGCAAATAATTTTCCTTCACTTTATCTGAAGCTGCAGTGATGGAGAGGAGTGGAAGCAGGGCTCATAAATACACAGGCGTGCACACGATCTATTCCTCCCACATACAGTACAGTAAGTGGTTTGACACATTGAGATTTAAACACACACTAAAGACATAGAGGCAATTCCAAATTTTGTTTTTGACAGATGGGAGCTGCTACAACTTTAATCTTATGCAAATCTTCCACCAGTTTAATATCCAAACATTTCATCGCTTCAATTAGTTTCCAACAGTTTTAAAGGTTTTAATTATGCCTGCTTGTAGTGTGTAGGTGAGAAGTGTTGATAGCACCCGACCTAATTGAAAAAACTGGACATCACAAAATGCAGAGGACATCTGAAGCAACAGACTGCACACATTTGCATGGGAATGAACTCCAATACACGTAATCAGACATGATGTATTTCCTATTCTATTTTGTGCAATATTAGCATCTCAGAGGGTGTGTGTGTGTGTGTGTGTGATGCAACATTCAGACAGATTAATCTATTTTCAGACAAGACAGACACATTTTCTCATCAGACATCAGAACCAAAAAGTTCCACGTTAGGAGCAAAGGAAGAATTCACTTTATCTACAAAGCTTACAATCAACAAAGACCCTTTTTTTTCCATTTTAAACAACAAAGTACAAGCAAATGTGTTAAAAAGGCATCACCTTGTGCTTTGTATGACATCCAGACGTAAAGCTCTCAGTCACTAAATATGGTCAATATCGCACCATTGCCACATCCAAGCATCATTTCTTCTGTGTAATGCTTAAAGACAAAAAAAATAGACAAAAACAATATAGGGAGAAAGAGTAGTACGCATACAGTTGCTACAAAGTTCATAAATATTCATACAGTAACTAATGCAAAGAAAAAACAGAAAAAATCAAATAGAAGATATCAATAACGGATGTATAATAACGAGTTAAAACAGAACTAAAGTGTGTCGTCAGGAGTCCTTCTCCCGTCAGTCTGTGCCTACGGAGACGCAAGAGTAAAACTGGTTTAAAGACAAATTTGGATATTCTTCAGTTCTGCAAAAACAATATCCACACAAGCAGACAAATGTAAATATAAAAAAAAAAAAATTAAAATCAAGGTGTCAAGGAAACAAATGTGAACATGACATAGAAACATTTTTACGCCTTGGATTCGCTAAATTGCCACTTGGGAAAAAAAGATAGTGAGGTTTATTCAGAGACCGTCCTCTGAACAAGTAAAAAGGCCATGAACCTCTCAGCCTGTCATGCGTGTGAGAGCGATAATACGTTTTGTTTTTTTGTTTTTTATCTTCAATACATAAATAATTTTCAACGTTCCAAATGTACACTCCTCTAACATAGTTATATGTCTTCATACAACCACAAATTACATGATAAAATATAAACATTGTACCAGCGCGGACACAGTGACCTGAATGATTTTTGGCACACCAGATATCCACAATCTAGACATACTGTGGTAGATTTCAGCTCGGTTTGGGACTACTTGATCATCTGGATATCTGGATCTTGGCCATGGTAAGCAACAGCCTATAACAGCTGAAAAAGGCTTAGTGCAAAAAGTAAAATGTTGCAATACAGCATGCAATGAAACCTGCAGTTATACCTGCACAGACATAACATATCTCCTTACATTACACGTGCGACATCAGAGAAACTTATGCTCAATAATAAGAACTGCTGAAGACTAAATCACACCAACCCCACAGGGTTCTCAACTAACTAATATCCTTTAAATGATATATTTTTTTGTAATATTTTCTGATAGTAGAAAAATAGCTCAACAGCCTTATTTAACGTAAAATTAGGGACTTGTGTAAGAATCAAAATATTCACTCTGTGAATAATCAGTGTGGAAATGAAGATTTCACACTCAGTCAAGTAACTAACATGTTCTGGCTGTTCTACAAAGGCCACAGGAACTCTTAATGCTAAATGTCATATATATATATATATATATATATATATATATATATATATATATATATATGCACCTAAACACTTCCTTTCCACATACACAAGACAGAACCATTGGATTAACAGAGGTAAAGCAGTGACAGACTGCGAGCTGACTGAGTGAGTGGTTCTCTCTGGTGCTCTGAGGAAGGAAGGCCGTCCCTGTTAAAGTTCTCCGGGTTTCTGGTTGCAGCTGGCACACACGCGCACGGGGTGGTCCCAGCCCCGCGATGGAACCGGCCGGCGCTCCGGGGAGCAGTCGTCACACACTCCTTGGCCACAGGCGCGGCAGTGGTGCTTGGACAGCTTGGCGGTGAAGTCGCGCTGGCAGTTGTGGCAGGACAGGATGTCCTGGTCAGGCACCCAGTAGGCAGGACGGGCCGCATCTTTCACAAGGCCTGCAGGATCACACGCAACATAAATACACACACATACAGTACAGAAGGATCTATCACTTATAGTATAGAGTAACACTTTTACATTTGCAAAACACCTGGTAGTAACTTTATATTAGTGAGATTTAAAAAGGAACTGCTCGACCTTTTGGGAAATATGCTTATTTGCTTTCTTGCTGAGAAGATCTATAGCACCGTTATGTCTGTTGAGTTCAAGGAAAACTGCACTTAAACTCGTCGAAGTTATTATGCAACAGCAGATGTTATTGACATCTGCCATCGATTTAAAAGTTGCTGCTGCAAGGAATTGTGGGACGGCATCATCTCCTTTTCTTTCATGAAGGATGGTCCAGTGTTCTTTACGTTACGCAGAAAATACTTGTTGAACGCAGACCTACACTATATTTACTGGTAATACTGGTTACATAGATGGACAACCCGATATACTGCGGAAGTTATCAGGTTGTTCTTCTCTCTGTCCAAACGGTAACTCCTTCTAGCTCCGAAGATCACAAATGAACAGGTTATATCGTGTTTGTTTATCTATACAGAAACTGAAGTGTAACAGTGGCAAGTTCTGGGTTTACAGGGGGGGTTATGTCCCGGACATTTTCTTGGCATGGAGCAATAACTTTCTAGAACCTCCACTGGTTGCCTGGCAACTGCTCCCGGCCAAGAACTAGTCCAGCACCCCCCCCCCCCCCCCCCCCCCTCTCCGCAAAATGTTGAGCTATTCCTTTAATTTAGAGGCTTTACTCTAATTAAAATACTAGACTGTTGACTGTTCAGTTACCATTACTTTACTGAAGCTCTATTCATGCTAATTTATCGTCACTACTTCCAGTCCTTAGCCGTCTTGGTTGGGGTATCCATGGAAACATGGATAGAAGATTTGGATTTGGCAAAAAAAAAAGTATTTTGTTTAGTTTGGAGAAGACCTGGCTCTGAGTTTTTTTTGGGGTGGTGATGGATATCAGCAGGATATCAGGTTATCAAACGCATATTCATCTATGCCCTTTACCAATAGAGGTCTACAGTAGGCAGCCTAATATACATTAATAATCACAAAGATTTTCCAAATACGGTATGTTTGAGATGTGCGTGAAACAACAACATGAAGGGAAAATAAGGAACATAAGGAACATGATTACTGGCGTGTATTTGAGTGAGTGCAGCATTTATTCTTGCCAATTCTTTGCAATCTCCTCCCATGCAGCAGAGCCCGTTTTCTCAATCCAAAACACATTTTGGATAATCTTGACAGAAACATGTCATATTGGCTGTTATAAAAAACATTCTTCTCAGAAACACTGGACCAGACAAAGTGCTGAGTGTCTATGAGAAATCTTCATGTACACTATGTCATGAAAAGAAACCTCAAAAGGAGTTATATTATTAACTCAACAAGAATACAGCGTTGGTGAGTTTAGAGCAGGAAGTCTCATAAAATGAAATGAATAAACAGGGAAACTGCTCATCCATCTCACCTTAGCACTAAGACTAAACACTAGCCGTTAAACATTAGGTAGCAGAGCACTTCTACATGAAAGCACTGCCAATGACATGTCCTGAGGAGATTGTCAAAAGCAGTTTTAGGTTCTGTAGCGAACGCGTGTGGGAGGATTTTAAATTTGTAGTCCATAAACGTTTTTTTTATTGAAAAGAATAACAAGTGAGACAAATGCCAATTCAGTATTTGAACTTCTGCTTGATAAAACATATCATTTGAGTCACTTATCTGAGACTCTTCAATAATACAGGAAGTTTAAGCAGTAGAACACACTAAGCAGGTTGGGAATCAATTGCTCCGGTTTGGACTGTGAGCTTTAGGTAATTGTACAGGCCCTATTACAAGTAGGCCATTACGACACCCCATAGTCCTTATAAGGGAGGCTTTGCTGCTCAGACTCCTGCATAACTTCTTTGAGAGTTCGAACTAGAAACAAGACGTCACCGCTTGTCTTTCTTACTGTAAATAAGCATGTTACGCCTCTGCCACCAGAGGGCATTGTATCCATTCACCCACATTTTACTGGGTGGTTTGTTCCAGTTACATAACAGTCCTGTTTACACTCACCAAGTGGGATGTCAATAGCAGTGACCACAACCCCGATGGTGTTGGTGACTGCTTCTCCAACCTTCCTGGCGAGGGTTCCACCTTCTTCCTCCTCGAGCTCCGCCTCAAGCATCTCTGCATAAGAAAATATCTCTCACACAAATGCTACACGGCTGCATAACACACAGAAAGAGTGTACGTACCTGCGTATGAAGCCCTCTGCTCGAAGCAGACGTCACACACTCTGACAGGGGCAAGACCCCAGCCTCTCTCAGGGACGGGTGCAGCTTTGGCTGAGCAGCAGTCACAGAAGCCCTCCCCGCAGGCACGGCAGTGATGCTTTGTGTCGTTGTCCTGGAAGACTGTGTGACACTTATGGCACACCTTGTAGGAGAGAAAAAACAACAACAACAGAAGCTGTTATTGACCAAGAGCCAGAGGGGAAGAGGACTCAATCTGTGTCTAAGTGTTATCTTATGACCCGCAAACATATATTGTGTAATAGGCACAGAGCGCCACAGACAGTAAACGTAGCTCTGGACACAAAAGTGTTGACTTGGCTGTTGGTGGTGGGCGGCAGAGGGTGGGGCTGTGTGTGTCACTCACCAAGATGAGGGAGTTGGGTTTCCAGTAGGCTGGAGCGATCTGATCTGTCAGCCAAGAGGTGACGGCCTTGGCAGGCTTGACACTGAGCTCTGACACAGACTGGGCCACTAGGTTGACTCCATCCAAGAGACGCTGCGCTGCATTGCTGTTGTCCTTTAAAAAGCCATCAGACTGCAAAAAGGATTTATAAAAGTAGATAAATGGTTTATCTCTACCCGTTATTCTAGGTCTGTATGATTACAGACAATTAAGGAAATATAATCTACATCAGATCATTTAATTAAATAGCTTGTTTCTCTTACCCCTGGCCATACATGCTGGATCTCAGTGCGGACAACCGTATCCACAGGGTCCTGGTTCCCATACCAGAATTGACGGCTCCGATAGATCACTCCACAGTGGGGACATTCAATAACGTACCTAAAGATGCAGCAGACACTTAAATGTACAAGTCTCTGTGCAAACATAAAGGTTAAATATCTGAGGTTTTACTTGGGACAGGTAAGATAATGTTTATAATATCTATCAGTCGATCGACAGAAAAATAATCGCCAACTATTTTAATCATTGATTAATCATCAAAATGCTGTTTTCAGAGAGATTTCCTGCTTCTCTCTGTTTTATCGCATATTAAACTGAATATATTTGAGCCTTGGACTGACAAAACAGGACATTTAAAGACATATTAGAGTTTAGGTCAGACCAGTGCTAAAATGAAGCTCTGTAAACAGTATCATAAACCTAACCCAAGCCTTGTTACACATGACCCTGCAGGTCTTTCAGCTGCTACTCACCCAGACCAGGCGTATTTGGCGAGGCCCAACCATGGAGAGTCTGAGGAGGCTGAGGTCTTAGGGATAACAATCACTTCTTTTCCCCCTTCATAGCAAGCCTAAAGAAATGCACCACACAATGACGTTATACTCATCAGTCATGGAACAAGACGCAGTAATCGGTAAAGAGACGATTAGTTCTATCCAAGGGATATAGGTGAGCGACTGTACCTACCTTACAGGTGTAAATACGATTATCATACTGAAGAGAATAACGACAGCGATGCTTTGCCTCGTGGCACACTCCTTCTCCTAAGTGGTTCATGCTGTTCTTGCAGCCAGATCTGGGTTAAAAGTAAAAAGGGGCAGAAAGTTTAACAATCTGAAAATCAAGAGATTGAAGAAGAGATTATCATTTCTTTTTTTAAAGGGAGGAAGGTACTGACCCACAGCTGAGGCACATGAGGGAGCAGGTGAAGTACTCATCAGGAAAGAAGCAGCTGTGGGCAACAAGCTCACCTGCAATTTCCCCATTAAAGCGCTCACTCAATGCCTGCGGGGGAATCAAGGACCAGCAGAAATGAGCTTGATCAAGACGAAACAAAGTGTTTCTCCTCCTCAGACAGTGATATTGCATAGAAACAGAATAGATGCATTTTACAAACAGTAACGTGACACTTACGAGCTTAAAACTTGAGGTGTGTTGATTTAAAAACATCTTAAATCTGAATCCAGGAACCAGTTTAACAGCAAATTGCACCTCAATTTAGTTCACTGCAGGCTTTACAACAACAACCAGCCAGTGTGAAGCAGGCAGGAAGCTGGCTAATATTCCAACTATATAACTACCTGCAGGGCTTTGAAGATAACCATGGGTGTGCGTGGGGAGCGGGTGGCGTTGTTGTCCAGGAGCTGCTCCAGCTTATTCTGCAGGCCACTAAAGTCAGTCGGGGGGGTGAGAGTCTGCGTGCCCCAGTACTGGACTGAGCTGAAGGCCTCTGGGAAACGGGAAAGCTTCTTGAAGCGCTCCAACAGCAGCCGATCTACTGAGTCAGATGACTTATCTAAAACAAGACAAAGATGGAGCCGTTACCACAGTGTAATCTGAATGTTCTGTAGATATCCATTAGCACCTGCATCAGATACAACACAATTCTTAAAATACTGTTTCATCGTACCCATCATGATAGGACAGAAAAGTTATGTGAGTATTAAAGTGTCAACTTATGTTGCAGCATCAGTCCAAAGAAACACACACGTAATAAATATATTTAAAAAAACATGTAGTTCACTCATTTACATTACAGTTGCTGTCTTGAAGGCTCATACCAGTGCTCCTTCATATTTTAGCCTATTTACTACAAATCCCATGCACTTTACACTTAAAGGACTACATATTTTGAATGTGTTATTTATCCCTCATTGTCAGTGACAACATTTAAATTGTAGTGAATTACTAATGTCAAGTATGAGTTGTCGCAACTGGACTAAAAATAGCGATAAATATGTGACATTTTTTACTTCACTACTTAGGATTCAGTTTTCTTTTAGTCTAAAAAGTAGTGTTTCCACATTTCACAAAAGGTTGGAGAGCAGATTGCTACCACCAGTGATATAAACGTAGGCTGTGGAAAAAAATGTGCTAAACCTGTAATTATCTGCAGAGCCTGATTCTTAGTTGACTTTAAAGGCATCGCCTCTCATCCCTTACTCTGGTGCAGACTTACATTCATGGTGATAAAGTCACTATGTATTGTGTTACGGGATGTTTTCCAGTCAAATTCATCTTAAAGCTTTGACCTGTCTAATAAATGTATAACAGATAAAGGAATGACACTCCACCCATTACTCGTGGGATTTGGGAGCAGCAGAAGTGTTGACATATGTTACCTGAGCCAAGCAGCTTAGTGTGGACTGTTTCATGAAAGATGACCACCGCAGGGCCCAAGGTGGACAGAGGGACATCCAGGCCACAGCGGGCCGTTGTGGCCTTCAGTTCCTTGGTGAAATGCTTCAAGTAAGCATCCGAGGCATCCCCGAGGAACTTGAAGAGGTCATCGTGGAGACGGTCAGCATGAGTGCGGTAGATAATGAGGTCGGAGATGGCGAGCACCTTGAGCAAGAGTCTGGTTCTCTGGCCCTGTTTGGAACTGTTCCCAAGCAGCCCCTCTGTGTCGATGACTACTACTTTACGGAAGGGGTCAAAAGCCGCCCACACACCCACCGTGCAGGACTCTTGAGCGGGAGAAGTTTTGAACACTTCTCTGCCCGTGAAGAAAGCGTGATTCAGGGTGTGAGATTTGCCCTCTCCTGTGTTGCCAAAGATGGACACCACCTTCAGCAGCTGGTCAGGGTTACAGCTCAGGCTCTTTACAAATGAAGATTCATCTTTTATCTTTGGAGAAACAAGAGTTAGAATTAAAAATGTGTTTGTTTGTTTAGGTTTTGATTCTGTTTCTATTCAAGTGTGCACAACTCACCTTCATTTCCTCATTCTCATCCACCAAGAGAAAACTGGAAATCTTCTCCAGGAGTTTTGCTCTCTGAGATTTAGTGTCATCGGCTATTTGGACAACGGGCGGGGCCAATATCTGGACAAAGTTGACCTCGGCAGGTTTGGGTGGTGGAGGATAAGGTGTGAGCTGGTGTTTCTTCTTGTTGCCTCCACTGTGGGTGCGTTTCTGGCAGTCTTGGCACAAGTTAACTTTGCAGTTCTGGCAGCGGACGACAGATCTATGGCGTTTCCCACTGTCTCCATTGCCTCCTTTACAGTTGTCACAGTAAGGGACATGCCCGGGTCCTATCGGAACGCGCTCATGGTTCTTCAGACGCTCCTGACTGTGGAGCTCGAGCTCACAACGAACACACTGCAAGCTTTTGCATTCATGACACTCAAATGCAGCCTCCTCAGAGCCACCACAGGCATAACTATCTTGACATATTAGGCTAGTATTAACTCCCTTTTCTGAAGATGAGCCATGCCCGCTCATCGTTTCTTGCAAGCTAAATTTTAATACAAAGCAGTGCTTATTGGAACAGCTTTGACAACCAGCTATTTCCAATAGCAGTTACTGAAAAATGTGGAAATACTGACAACGGAAATTACAAAATACAGTGACTAAATCAACTTAAAATAGCTGCATGGCATTAGGGCTGGTGATCCACTGACTGTAACAACTAACTCTCACACAACAATATAATATATCAAACTTGTTTTGGCAGCATGAATTTCAAACACTTACGACTGTTTTATTAATGTAATTTAGTGCTATTAACAGTGAGGCAATGAAGCAGAAACAGCCGTCTCTTTGAGTTACACTTGATATGTTTTTAACATTAATACTTAGCTTGTTCATGAACCAAAGTTAGCATTTGCAGCATTACATAAATTATATCCAAGGTTGGCGAATAGAGCTCTAAAATAATACAAACACATGTACAAGTGGCCAGTACCGACCGAGACAATGAACTCTCCCTGAAAGGATGAATGTGCAAATGTTAATGCTAACAACAGGCTAGCTAGCAAACTGACTCTCAATAGCTCGCTGACAAACTCGGTAGATAATTTGGCACCTAAGCAGCAATAATGTTAACGTTACTTAGCTTACAGCTAGTTGGTTTCGACGGACACTTTCAACTTTTTCCAAAGAAAAGCTGTAATTAGCGGGACAGCAAGCTACAGCAGTCTGTAGCCGTCCAAACAAGCAGCTAGCCTCTAGTCTGTCAACTGAGCTGTAACAACATATCAACAAAACAACAACCAGTCGATGTCAAAAGCTCGGATATCAGCGGACTCTTTTACTTTAAAACGGGAGGAAAATCTGTGCTATTCCGTTTTAAAAGTCTTTAAAAAAGTGTTACTGTATTTGAATCCTTCCGAGCAGTGTCATTGTTTTGTTCTTCAGCCCCCTCCCTGGCAGATTTCTCTAGCTACGTTATTTTGTTGCCAGGTCAGATCAGCTGATCAGATTATTTTCAGTCACAGGGTCAGAGCAGGGTAACGCTCGGTTGCATGATGGGAAACGTAGTTCTACAAGACAGACTAGCCGTACAGCGCCCAAGATGAGTCGGCTGTTCCTGTGCAGCTTCCAAAATGTTTTCATGTGCTCACAAAATCATACTTGTTTTTAACTTAATACAATTAAATTAAATAATACACTTTTAAACGATTACTGCTATAAAACCCGATTATATCACTTTTGTCTGCAGGATTTAGGTGTCAATATAATTGTTAAAAGAAGGGGAGTGGTACCTTTTTCACACTCTTTTCTTTAGGCACTCAAACCAGTTTAACCTCCTGGACTATGCTACCCATAGACTGTATAAAATAGATTATACCCTAAATCACAGTAAAATACCACCAATTACATTACAAGATGAAAGCAAGAAGCACAACCAAACATTTGAGATTACTTTGAAGATCATGCATGTTATTTTTGGGTCGTTGTCTATCTAACTATCTATCTATCTATCAATTATTTATTTGAAAACCGTAATTACTTGAATTAAAAATACAGTTTTTGGTCATCATTTTACCAATGAAAATTCCATGTGGGTGGCTTTGTAAAAAGTAATTGCGGGAAGCATGCCTCAGCATAAGCTTTCAAACAGAGGATGGACTTAAATGGCTTTTGTCTTGTAAAGTAGCACTTCAAAGTATCAGCAGGTGACCATTTGTCTCAAATGGCACATTGTGTTTTCCCTCCTTTTCTTCACTGACACTAGCTTCCACTGCAGGATCTACTCTATGTTTTTTTAGATTTATATAAATTAAATAAATCTATTCTTTAAAAAAAACACAGCGACTGGTAATTAAATATGTGTTACACTGCATTTATTACAAACCTTTAACACACACACACACAAATATGAACAACAAATAAGACATGAAACAAACGAAAGGGAAGACAAAAAAAAGAGCAGAATGTATACCCTTCTCAATGCAATGAATTTTGGATAAGATTGCCACATTTCAATGCCTGTCAATTCAGGTTGTCAGTGATCTCGAAATATGTTGTTATAGTGCACAGTTCACATCCTGTAGAGATTTATTTGTCGTTAGAACCCCAAACAGACCGTGTCCACTTAGCAGAGTACATTCAATCTTTGATTCCACGTCAGATGAATCTGAAGATTTTCCTCCATCCACAATCACAAAAAGTCTTTAAGCGTTTGAACAGGCTGATCTTTTTAGATGTTTTGCCAGTGTGCTTGTGCTTGATGGAAGCACCTATAGCACAGTCAAACACATCTTTGAGGTTGTGTTGTGTCAGAGCTGAACACTCCACATAGTCATGAGCTCTGATCTTGTGTGCCAGGCTTCTGGCCCGGCTGAAGTGCACTGGTTTGGTCCTCCGCTGGTCCAGATGAATCAGGACGTCCACATTGTGGCGAAGGTCTGACTGAGTTCCAACCAGAACGATGGGAGAGGTTGGGTTGCCGGCTCGGATCTGAGGGATCCATTTGGAGGTGATGTTTTCAAAGGAGACGGGGTTCACCTAGGCTGAAGCAGAGGATGAAGACGTCCACATGGGCATAGCACAGAGAGCGAAGATGGCCAAACTCCTCCTGTCAGATCAAATAATGAGCAATGAGGAGGAAAAGGACTAACTAGACTGGTAAATAAATCACAACATGGTGTGGAACATTTACCTGTCCAGCAGTGTCTATCAGTTTGATATGAGTTGGAATTCCATTCACATGAACCAAACCTGGAAGGAGAAATCAGATTTATTGCTGAGTCAAGCAACCACTAACCTTTGAAGAAAAACCTTCACTCACCAGTGAAAACATCAAAAGCAGTTTGTCTGTAATCGCTGTTGTATCCGTTGAAGATGTAACTGATAATCATGCTCGTCTTCCCCACAGCTCCATCACCAACCAGCATGCAGCTCAGCTCGTCCCTCAGTCTGTTGGGTTTATCACTTCTCTGACAGGCCATCTTTCCTTACAGTATTACTTCATCACCCCAGCAGTTTGAAAGTCCATGCAGGAGTGAAGCATTACTGTAAAAGATGTCTTCTCCCCCAGGGGCCCGTTGGTGCCAATAAAGGAGAGGGGACACCTCGATTTGAAAGAACAAAGGCGCCCAATCAGATGAGTGGTGCCCCAGCACTTTGTCTGCTTCCGTGTGATGCTGATTAACATAGTCACTCCCACCAAGACGGGCCTGAGCGATAATAAAAGTCAACTGATTTGACCTTGAATGCCTCACGACAAAAGATAATACAATAACCTTTAATGAGACTTTGTGTAGGTAGTGCTATCTATCATATATATCGTATACTCCGTAGACTATTCCTACAACAGGAGCATTTAAAAGTATATCTAGTGTAATATATTTCAGTAGTATAATGTTGTTTTAAGGGCTTGGAAAAAGTTATTTTCAGGCTAATGTGTCATGGCTAAAAGTCATGCTGCTTCTATATCTGCTTTTGCGTAGCGCAGTCTCTGCCGTTCAGGCGACTTAATGAATTCGCCATCGACTGTATAAAATAGGTACTATTCACTCAAAAATGGAGTGTAATGCCATTATTGGTCTATAGAGGGGGGTGTTGCTCCAGCATTGGCTTTTGCACGTTGGTGTCCACCTTGCGCTTTATCCAGATGCTGCTTTCAGTTTCTTCTGAAGAGACTATATTACCCTGTATTCACGATGAGTCAGACACATAAGTAAAATAAGCTAAATGTATATAGTATATTTGGTATAGTTGGAAAGGGATGTTGCATGTCATGTTTCACTAAAGACATGTTTTTTATTTAATTTAATTTCATAATTTTATAGCACAGCTTTCAGGATCCATGCTCTCTTCTTCGATTCACCTCAGTAACTTTGATATCACAGAATATTTTTATTTTCTCTGACTTGGTGGCCACTCTGTCGTATTGTTCATGTGTTTTCAATCTATAAATTACATTTTCTGGAGACAGCTTTATTCTCCCATGTAAAAGGGGCAAAGGCCACAGCTGAGGGGGCATTGTTATCCTGTCACCAGCTGCAGTTTATAGCAGAAACTTCAGAAATGTGCCATGTTTCATCCTGTCTCTTTCAGGGTGACTGGGTTCATAATACAAGTAATATTCTTTATTTACTGAAAATCCTCACAATTGCACTGATATGAACTTGCAGGGTTACATTGCAACATATCTTAATCTTAATAAAGATAATGACAATTTGGAATGTGCTCTCTAAGTTGTACCGGTGCAATGACTGCTATGCACACTACGCCCAAAAGGACCAGATAGACTGGACTTTAATTGTAGATTAATTGTTATTTCAGTCACACCCCAGTACAGTCTAATAGAAGTTATGAATGTCATATCCAGGTGTTACTTTATTTTTAGCTCAGAACAAACTGCTTCACTACCATTGTTGCAAACAACTTTGTATTTCTGATGTGGATCTTGATGTGACTAACTTATTGGAGAATATCTATTCAAAGTGTTCATTTGCATTGTTTGACATTATTATGTTGCTCCAAGTTTTTTTATGAAGACAAGAAAATGTGCAGGTTATGATGCTTATGATCAAGCCTTCAGATTATCATCACACAGCAATCCTCAAGTCTGGTCTCCCAAACCTATAAAGTAGGCCTACATTGTCATAATAGTAGTAAATAATTACCCATTGTCTTTCTGCATTGTGCTTTTATTAAGCTTAGAAAGTAAGGTTGAAGGTATACCTTCAACAACTCAAACTTCACATTATCACAGCTGTAGTACAGAAGAATTGCACAAGCATTGTAAGATGTGGTTTTAGAGATCGGAAAACGTTTGTGAGTGAAAATACAACTTTAAACAAAGTGTTGTTCCTTATCTGTCTGAGCCTGCAGGAAACTCTGTGTGCATTGTGTTGTAAGGTCTCTGCTTCCTGTTTGCCGTTGTTTCTCCTCAATCGTTCTCTTCTCCCTTTCTCTCCCCCTTTTTCCCACCACCTGCGCTGTGAGTGACAGAGTTTATTCCCCATGGTAGGAGGACAACATCTGGTTCCCCCACCCCGTGACACACGTCATGTTGCCAGCTCGACTCCCATGCTGCACCTCTGGCAGCTGTGAGTCACAATGCTCTTGTTCCTTAATCCAAGGTAAATGTCAAACACAGGAAACGGTCTTTATATATCTCCACATCCAAATATTCTCTTTCCTGTAACAGCCACTTTTTTCATCATAGATCAACCACTAGGCTGCTCTTCTATGCTAACAATGCATATATGTGCAACGATATGCAAATGTATTTGCAAGGTTTGCATGTACCTGAACTTGTGCAGCAGATGTCAGCAGCGTGCTGATATCTGATTCGGTAAACATGTTTTTGGTTCTACATTCTCACGCTCTCTTGCTCTTTTCATGACTAGACATGCATAAATGTATCCTGACATAGATTTATAGAGGTAATCTGCTTAGTAAGGGTCTCTCAATGTGCAGCTTAGGGAGCGCCCCCAACATGCACACTTCAACATTCATTCCACTTGCTCTGACTGAATGAATGCAAATATATACTATAAGATGAGCTGCCTCCCTGAACTATTGCTCTGGTTGTTACAAAGTAAACACAGTGACTGACTCGCATTTCTGTTGCATCTCAACTTTGACAACAATAGAGAAATCTGCCAGATAGGTGTTAAAAGATTAAACTCCTCCCTAAGCCAGAGATCAGCATGGCACACTGTAGATGGGACACAAAACAAGTGGCTGACAGAGATGAACCGATAAACAAAGCATTTGCATAACATTCCCTGCATAATGTCTCTTTAAGTAGACATAGGCTCTTAAGTGGTGAGGCTTAGAGCAGGGTGGCTGCTTCCATCACACTGAGAGCTCACATAATGGAGATCATTTCTCTCTTCTTCTTTAGTTCCGAGGTGTAACTTCAACTGGGATGCACTGTGGTGGAATCACTGGTTTTGTGATGACGTGCAGTTGGTTTTAAAGCCTTTACTGATGCAAAAAGACAGATTTTGTGCATGTTCTGTCACTAAATATGGCAAAAATAGCATATTGTCAATATTTTAGAGACCCCCTCCAAAATGTCACAAAATGTTTTCAGGGGAACTCATGTTTTATTAAGGGGAGAAACGTTCCCCCTGGCTCCCCTGTAGTTCGCATCCTGCTTGCAGTACAATTACACAGCATGCTATCAGAGCAAAAAGAGTCTACAGCCATACTAGCGGCTCTGTAGTATTAGTAAATGCAAATGTTAGCATGCTTACATATCCACAATGACAGAGCTGACATGCTACTGTTTAGCAGTTAGCCTATACGCTTCATGTTCACCATCTTAGTTTTGCTTGTTAGCATGTATTTGCTAATAAGAACCACATTTCATTAGTTTGCGTCATAAACCAAAGTAGGCTATTGGGACAAATATAAAAGTTTGACGCTATATGAGTCAAGACAATTCAACCTGAGGGGAATATAAAAATAGGCTTACGTAATAAAAAACAAAAACAATAACTGCTTGTTGTTGAGACTTCAAAACCACAATGTGAACTTTAATGTTAAGGATTCATCCTCTGAGGACAAGGAATACAAGATTTTGTAGCAATCCATCCAAGTTGTCGAGCTATTTCAGTCTGAGGCTAGAAATGCGTAAGCCCTCGTATTGCCCAGAGCACTGGTTTGATGTGTGGCGTTTCTGCTTCATGACAGTCCTGCCATGTATCTCTCCAGTTTATTAGCAACAGGATACAGCACCCTTCCCAGGACCACTCGAATTCTAGCACCTAATGGTCACTGCACCAAGTGATTCATGGGAATTCAGACCTGTGTGGATCCCCCCACCCCTGCCCTACCTCCTCACCACTGTTGTTCACATTCTTGACTTGTAGCCAGCAGGAAAGCATAAACCACGTCTGTGAAAACATTGTAATCGTGTGAATGGGGATATACAGTACATGCCTTGCCTTTTTCGTTGGATCAGTGCATTTGCAGTTAATCTAAATTAATATTATAACCAGTAATCAGTATTTCAGTATCATTTTGATCTGGACCAGCTTAGTGTAAGTCAGCATGTCCCAATTTTTAAGTAAAGCTTAAGTGTTTTTGGGCTTTTGTTGGCCAGCTAGCAGACCCGTCAATTTAGTTACCCCTGCTCCATTAACCTTGGCAGGGGTCCAGGACCAGCGGACTAATCCCACTTTACCCTCCAGAGAGCATCGCAGGGGGGATGTCCTCTGTGTCTCATGGGATAGAGAGTAGTCAAAACAGTCAAACCTTCCATTGATCTGCTTGGTGACTGTGACCAGTAAATTAAAGTAATAAATTGAATGATTTAACACACATTTAACAAATACTAAAAATGTATTTACTTCCATTAAGCTTCTAAGTATGTGCAGTGGGGTACATACTTAGAAGAATCGTTCTGGTTATTTCACATGTTCTGTGCTGTTTTATCTGTGTTCTTCTAAGAGGGCTGTGCTAGTGACTAAATATGTAACTATTTTGTTTGTTTATGTTGCCAAATCTGGTCAAACCCCTCCTAGAAATGCCTGATGAGGCAGATGTGTTTTTGAGTGTTAAATTCTAGCTGAGGGCAAATTTGTCAGTTGTTATGACAGATTTGATTTGTTCAAGATTTATTATCAATTATTTTTTATGAGAAGGGTTGTGGTTCTAATGAAATTCTTGCTGCGGGGAAAATACATACTCATTTTCTTAAGAAGCTATTCAAGTTATGACAATTCCACACACAAAAGCAAATACACATCAGTCCCTCAACTTCTGAATGTTTGATCCGATGCGTTACAGGGAACTGATAACAATATCACCAGGGGTCTCACCCTTTGGCCTTTGAAGCATCTGTGTTTTCTTTTTCTTTTAGTTTCAATTGGCTCCACATCAATCCACACAGCAGCACATGTTCTCATAGAGTCCGATTAGAATCTATTTAAACAGGAAACTCTGTCGCAATTGGCTGATTAACATGAGAACACAATCTTTTCAAAGGGATAAAACTTTCCAAACAAGCACAAAGAATCATTACTTACATTACACACTTAGGGAACATTTGATGAAAAAAGAAAGTTGTTTGTAAAGCTTGTTTCTGTTGGTCAACACAAAAGTGCCTTCATGGTTATGTTGATAAGATTGTTAATTCATTGATTAGAAAATTGGCATTCGACTAAGTGCGTAAATAAGGGCATTTCATTGCATGAGAGTAGCTAGATTTGAACAAAACATTCCAGAGAAAGGGAGTGGGCAGAAGATTAAAGACGTTAATGCTCAATTTATAACTCCGAAGGGACTCAAATGAATGAAAAAACTAAGTGAGAACACAGATGTTAAAGTGAAAACAAAGATGTTTAAGTGTCTTATAATCAAGACATTTACAAGCAGATAGAGGCGATAATCATAATGTTGCAAAGACACCATTACCTCTAAAAGATACAAGCAAACATAATTTCCGTCTGCACAAAGTCTTCACAATGACTCTGCAGCTGCTTGATTGTGTGCTGCACTGTAAAGTAGCATTGATATCCAACAACCTCTGTGACTGTGTGGGAAAAAGAGCTGCCTTTCCTGTTCTTTGAGAGAAAACACTCCAGAGAAAAATGACAGGAAATCTCCAGGGCCTTTTGATTCAGGCTGAGAAAGTAAGTACCTGAGAGCGTAGAGTCCTCATAATGTCAGGGCCATCTTAGGACGGAAATGCCCTGCAGTAGGTAGGAAAGTCCATTCATAACTCACAAGGTCATTTGAAAGTGTCTGATTACATAATGCAGTTTTGGTTTCACATATCTTTAACTTTAACTTCTAATACAGCTTGTGAGGAACTGGAGCCTCATCACTTATCTGTATTACTTCTACTAAAGGCATTGTCCTCTCAAAAAACACAGATACATTTCCACGTTCCCCTTTTTTCCCATAAGATTATATTAATCTTCAAGTGAAAATAATTGTCTAAAACAATCTAGTCAAATGTAGGGCACATTTTGAGGTATGTTTGGCATTTACAGTTTAAAATGAATCTTCAGTTAAATGACACACAACCACCTAACCTCTTAATATTCCTTTAGAGTTTCTTGTTGCCCTCCACTGTAGACATGTAGCAGCTGCCTACGACTGAGGGTCAATGTTGTGCAACCATTTTATTGTGGCGTGTTGACATCCAGAGAGAAAAGTAGCGTCAGTCATTAAATAAGCGTAGCATATTTTGAGTTGGCCAATTCTTTGGCACAGGCTGCTGTGCAAACACAGTGTGTTGTTTGAACCAAAACAAGCCCCTGTCTCTCGCTGCAAAGAGTGTGAGAGCTACACAGCTGAGATTGTGCTTTCACACTTTTTTTGTTTAACTCTCTTACACTTTTGGATTATTCATATATATTATGTAATAGAAAAATACAAACCAACTGATTAAGGATATGAAGTGGAAAAACAGGCAACATCCTCGGTTGTGAGTTTGCCACATTCAATTGTTTTACAAAGTTAACACCACAAGAGGTTTTATTTGGCCCCAAAACATGAGATCTATTATGGTCGCTGCCATGCATGCTGCCAAAGCGAAGCAGTTCTACACTGAAGGACACACTCTGCACATGCGGATGCTCATGCTGAGCCATCTGCAGAAGTGAAACAGTGTTCTGATTCCAACTCAGCATACTCAACATACCCTGTGGAAACTTCACAAATATCACAAAACTAGGTTGAACGCTACACACTGGCTTAGGAAGTTGCCACTCATTTTTCCAACACAGCATCCAAAATGAATACAACTCTAAGGCTTACAAATTAAGACACTATATGTTGTTTGGTAATCGGTATAAAAACCAAAGTGTAAACACGACACATGGTGGTTCACAGATGATGTACAGTATCTTGATGAAAGTGAAATGTCTGGACAGCTTCAGGGTGGATTGTTTAGTGTTAATAACTTTAGCAAATGTTAGCATACTAACACAACTAACATGGTAAAGATTATACCTGCTAAATATCATAGCAATAGCATTGTCACTATGAGCATGTTAGCATGCTGTTGTTAGCATAAAGCTCAAGTAGGCTAGGCTACCTGTAGACTCTTAGCTAACAAAACATAGAGAACAAAGTTCAATGTGACAAAACAGGCATGTTACATTTCAACTATGCAGTGGCATATTGAACACATATGATGAGGCTTCTTGACACCATGTGGACCAAACACACAAACAAGAAATAGCATCAAGGTCACATGCAACTGTGAAGCGTAAGTATGGCATGCTACTTGGTACTTAGCTATTGATAAGACTCATTTCATGTTCATACTGCACAACATAGAATGTGTACAATTTCAAAATACTGGCAGTGTTTCAAGTTAAAACATGAAAAGTTCACACTCAGATGATCTCACAGAGACCATTTCCATCAGGGCCTGACACCCCTCGGCCAGGAGGAGGCAGCTGTGGTGGGTTTGAGTGTAAAAAGAGATTAAGGAAATTAAATTTAGAGGAGCAAAAGTACCATTCCTCGGGGATGGAGCAGGCTAATGAAGCAGGAGGCAGCTCTCTGCCTGGAGCTTTCATTTTGTCAAGCCTAGTTCAGTCCTGTTGCAAACAGATTGGATTAAAATATCCAGTGAGTGTGAGTCATGTTCTGTTCAGATGAGAAGAAACAGTTTTCATATCAATTACCACTGGCAATGATGAAAGGATTAAAGAATGGTGTTCATCATTGTGCAATGATGGATTAGTCCGAACTGCGCTCTTTCTCTTCTGCGCCATGAAAGTAGATGAGCAGCAGCTCACGCCCAAGCTACAAACCAGATTCAGTCTTAGCCTTAGTCAAGTAGGCTATTTAAGTAAAAAATATATAACATATGGAACATTAGTTTCTGTTTCTATTTTGTTGATTGATAGAGGGTTGAAAGAAGGCACATGGTTTACTGCCAAATCCTTTTGGAGCCATTGTTTGTGCCTTTTTAATGGACGGTGTTCCACTTGTGGTGAAGTGGCCCCTATGACCGCACAGCAGTACTCATGTCCACTGGCAGAAGCCCAATGAGGGGTGAGGTGACCCTCAGCGGACAGAGCTGACCTCCCAATATGAGAGGGCTTGGGCTCTAAAGCGTATGGACTCCATTAGTGGCCCAATCACTTTCTCTTTAACTCACTTCCTTCAGCCCTGCACTGACCAAACCAAGGTCAAGGGTCAGGGTTCAGGCTAGGTACACATTAGCATGCAGGTGGAAGGGTTGTTATAGGTCAAACACACATCCTTAGGACGTGACCTCAACCTCCACTTTGTGGTATTGTGTGTGTTCCTCTTAATCAGTGTGCGTTCTGTTCAGAGGATAATGACTGACATCCTTTCCTGGAGAGCAAGTGACTTCAGGAAGGGCAATAGTATTGATTAGGTCGTTCAAATTACACAGGGAGTACAGTGAATCCATATATATGTATTGTACATTTTAATTTGATGTCAAAAGAATATGTTTTTTATATGTTATTTTTATTTGATAGAATATTCAATGCACAAAGAAAAGACAAAGTTATGCGCACATGTTTTGCTTCTCTCTTTGTGAGGAGTATCCTTTAACTTGGTGACCTCCAGGGTTTTATATTACCTCTGCTCGCCTCTAAAGAGCCCTAACAGTATGGTAAGGGGCATTTATTGATTGCCTTATCTTTATCGTTTTGTCTCTAATGAGAAGCACCAGAGTAAGTTGTAAATCATGATGCTCTAATGCAGCATAATGGATGATTCATTGCAAATAGATTAATTTTTTTTAATTTCAGACTTCATAAACACATTAAAACAGCCTTTATAGAGCAGCAGATACTTATGCAGCTGCAGTTTTCTCCATACTGCTGGATTACAAGGATTTTGATATTGGAGTTTTGACACTGTATATAGTTGCTGTGTCTTACCACATTGTTTTGAACCAATATGTGTGGGTGGAGAGGATGAGCTCTGGTATTGTTGCTAGGAATGGATAAAAACTCATCACATTTAATAAAAAGTCAGGGTTTTTTTGAAAATCCAATAGGAGATTAGCTGTTCATGTTTATACTTTGAATATTTATTTACTGGTGAGTCAGAAAAAGAAACAAAAACAAATGAATGGAGAGAACAAATATAATGTAGGGTTTGGACCGGGAGGCAAAGGGCACACCCACTGAGTAATCAGATATTTTTGTTGTTTTTTGTTGTAAGTCGTGTTGTAGGATTCCACAGTCAAACATGTGTTTGACTCATCGTTGTCTGTCTGTCGTTCGGTATCGATGATCTCATTCATTTGACAAACAAAACACTGTGTCTCAGAAAGCACAGATAACAAGGTGTGCTTTGCTCTGAGTAGTGCACAATGTTTTCAGTGGTGTTTAAGCAGACTACTGTGGTTTGGTTTTGTATCGACGCACTGTAGTGATTTATGTATATCAGAAGATATTCTGTATGTATTTCTACAGTACAGTACATTGAACGGTATGTTCCTGTGCTCTCTCTCAAACCTTTGACCTTGTTTTGGTCTGATTTCTAGGAAAATTCAACAGTGTGCCACAGAACTAGGCAGCTTAAAAATGTGGGCTTGTGACATGTACACGTTATTGCAACGTGATCCAAGTTCTGATAGGGAAAGAACCTGCATCTCCCAGGTCAGCCCCTATACACTGTGTATATACTGTAAGAGCATGCATGTCTTCCATGGTCTGTGGTTTCTCCTATAGCTGACTGGGTGCACACTTAATACTCAGATTACTACCAACACCAGCACCACTCGACTTCTCTGGACAAGCGGTGCACATGCTTGATATTTTGTAACACCATTACCTTTAATGAAAATGTTCTAGATGTCTGCATGCATATTTGTTTAATATGTTTGAAGAATGCTTGGCTGCACAACAGGAGTTTAAAAAGATCGACCCACCAGTGTGCCTGGCAGAATTTAAGAGGTTAAAGACCCTGGCAATGATATGCATCATGAAAGACATATTTTTTTATAGCCTGCTGTTTGTGACATGATCTTGCATGTATACAATACATTGTAACTATACAAAAGATATCTAAAAGCTGCTAAGTCTGTGCAGTTAACAAGTCTCTGAGGAAAAGTCAGCATTTCCTGTGAGAGACTTCAGCTGTACATTCCTCTTCCATATGATGGGGGAGCATGAGACACAGGGGTGCAATCATATAGGCGACTTGTTCGAGCGTGAGCCACGGGGGGAAACAACACCATTCACTTTATTCAAATTTGAGTGTTTTTATTTAAAAAAATGTTTTTACACAGTATACAATTTCTTCTGAGAGCCTTTAACAATAATGGTTTAATATATTAAGTATTCAAAAAGAGAAGTCATCTCTTAGTGTGTTGTTTTAAAAGCATCTCCTGCTTCTGGAGTTTTTCTACAGCACGTAGTAAAGCATGTATAACCTAACAATTTCTGTCTTCACAGTTGAAAAATGTCAGACGGTCAAAAGGTTTCCTCTTTCAAGCACAGAAAACACTTGCAGTGTGTTGTAGGACTTCATTTCCCTTTCACCCAGTATAAAAACATTAACATTGTTGTGATGAGGAGTGTCTTATCTTTCATGGAGCTCCGTACTTTAGAGGCTTTTGGTCAGGGGGTTTGATCCCTCCACAGTCATGGAAAATGTTCAGAACAGCCGCCTCAATAGAGAAGAGGTGCTCGTCTTCTACCTCGGGACAGTAGAGCCTCATGAACTCTGCCAGGCGGACCAGATATTCAATATTGTGGCCCGCGTTGCCTCTACGGGTGGCAATCTGGGCGGCGATCTCCTCGTCTGAGGCTGGGCCGAGATAGATGGGGTTGTCAGAAGTAGCAATGTAGACGATGGCCGACAGAACACTGTGACCCTTCTCCTTAGGGTTGAACTCCACCATCTCTGTTTTGTAACCTCCCAACTCAACCTCTCTCATTGACAGATACTGAAGGGAATCTTCCATCTGGGACTCAGTCACTTCATAGGCCACTCCCCATGTGCAAGCCTGCAGGAAAAACAAGTGGAGCAGAAATATGAATGTAATGTTCATACACGTCAAGTACAACATATAAAAGACACCCGAGAGTTTGATCTTGACTTATTTCACAGGTAGAAAGATATGTTTAGGTTGAAATAAATGTTTCATGCTATAATCGTATAGAATAAGGTTTTATACAGTATCAAAATAGACTGAGAGCTTCAAATGAAGGACACTTACCTCCTGATCCTTCACTAGTGTGGCCACTCTACCTGGCTGTGGAGAGCAAGGACACAGGCAGTGAGGACTCAGCACAACAACAACTTCAAAATACACAACAGAAACAAACAGAAAAAAAATAATCAACAAAAATCAGAAAATAATTGAACCAATTGGAGAGCAACAGCTTACAGCATAATAATAAGAGGCAAGAGTTAAAATATCACATTTTCCTTGTCCCCTCGATAAAAAGTATCTCCATGCCAGAAGCGCCTTTCGTATCCTTTAATGAAGCCAACTTTGCTCCTCTTGTATGCAAAATTAGGTTTCCACACTAAGGAACCATATCCAAATATCCACATGTTGCTCTTTTCTTTGATAATGTCCAGAGGTTTCATTGTAGTCATTCAGCGATGAATAAAAAAAGTGCGTTAATATTGCTACATCAAGTAGCTGTGTGGGAAATTGCCTCTCTTGTTTCTATCGTCCTTTACTTTCCAATACATCCTGATGTCGCGCTCTTGTAGAAAGGGACGAGCCTTTTGTTATGCCCTCAAAAACACTTTTTAACGTTTAGATACTATCCGTTGCTCTTCTGTATGGATGATGTACAAACCTATTTTATACAGTCTATGGCACAAACACGTGTATTTGTTGTTCAGAGCACGTCAGAGCGAGACAGTGTCGACCAATCAAATCACCGGAAGGGCGGCCTTAGCGAACGATTAAGCCAATCAGGATGATTTTAGTTGGAATACTTCACACGAGCGTTTACCATTGAAAGTGCGAAAACACATACCTCTCCAGACATTATTGGCTGCTGCACTTACAGTACATGTAAACAAAAAAACCCACCCAGGTTAGTGTTTGAACTGACGAATTAGGGTCTGGTAACAAAGTGTAGAGAATCCGTTCTTTGTTTCTCTTTGTCTTTCTTTTTTGTTTGTTTGTTTCTACTCTTCCTTCATATGCACATGTGGCATTTTTTCTTTTCACATCATGCTCACAGACATATAAGCCTGTATTGTAACAACTATTTAATTCCTTTACAAAGGTTGTAATTGAATTGTTAAACTGTCAGTGATAGTCCAGCAGGTAATCACATTACCTATACATATCTGGGACTGGCATGTGGTCTCTTAAGCTCATTAAGTGTCTGTGTTCTGCTCAGGTCTGTCTAGCACACACTACTGTGCCCACATAGGCTGATCACTTATGAATGACTGCTTGAGATTATTTGTCCTCTGCCTGTCACTTACTGTGCATGATATTTGATGAGCTAAAATGAGAACAAAACTATTTTCTTCCAAATTCACACAAAGCTTACTGCCCCCAAGTGGTAGTAAAATACATTTCTCCATTCAAACTGATTCATATTAGCTGCAGGAGATAGGTGAAATATAAATGCCTAAGGACTGGGGATGAAAATGAGCTTTTAGCTATATCTCTGTATGATGCATCATATTTCAAGTATTGACATTTCTGTTTATTGTAGGTGGCCCCCCCATCAATAAACGTGTAAAAATAAATAAAAAGCAACATGTTGAAAGTGACAGTGACATTTGAAGGTGTCTGCTGGGTTGTTTTTGTGCTTCATGGGGGCTTGGCAGCGATTGGGCTCTGGGGCCTCTGTGGCCTCTGTTTTCTGTGCTGCATATGCATATTTCCCCATTGACACATGCACAAGCATATGCCGAGATTTGTTGAGTTCCTCACATCTCATCCTCCCCCCTCCCCCCTCCCCGTTTCAGCTCGCAGCCGTAAGAGATAGCTTATCATCAGACATCATATCTAGTGCTTTGTTCCTCAGCGATGTCTAAAAATACAGCGGCAGGTCAGAGAAGCAGTTACGTACTGTAGCAAGACCACAAGGATTCTTTATTTTCACATACAGATGCTTTTTAAAGTTTTATATATATATATATATATATATATATATATATATATATATATATATATATATATAATATCTTTTTGTTTAAGTATTTCCTTACATTGCGGCCAATCACAACACTGCCCACTGAACGATTGCTAGCACATTGATTTCACATCACACTGACACAGACGTCATGGACATAAACATGGAATCATTAGAAGCTACAAGGCCAAATAGGACTGTATATATAAACAATGAAGCCACTTCCACACCGGCTGACACAAATAAAGTTTCCAGATGATTCCAACATTTAAATTAGGAGCTCTATTTTTGACCACAAGTACACTCAACCATTGAAGACCAACAAACAAACAGTGTACCAGATATGTGTTCATTGTTTCTTTTTATAACAAAAATAATACAAATAAAACACCAACGACACTTTAAAAATAAATTCAATTTTTTCTGGGCATCAACTTAAAAACAATTCATACTTCTAATCTCAACATATAAATATACAGTATATACAAAATAATCTTACAAAACACAGAAAGAGAAAGATCAGTGCTTCATATTCTTAAATTAACTAATGAAATACTAATCTTACAAAATAACATTATTGGTTCAGTAATTTCCTTTGAAGGCGTTCTTGGTACGATAGTCACTTCATGTATTTCTTTGTCTTCATTTAAGGGTGATCTTGCATAAGGTAAAACAAGGCCTTATCATGAGTTTCCCTGCATGGCGCTATAATAGCATATTGCATCTTTTGATCTTTTATGTTCATTTTGCTGTGCAAAGGACTCAAGATAAGGCGGGGCACAATGCTTTTAAACACACATATAAGGCTTTGTGATCTAGGCTGCATACATTCTTTATAAAAAAGGATTTTACAAAACTGATAACCCTAAATATCCTTCAAAAATGAACCGTTTTCAGTAGTTTCTGTCCCTTTCTGATTAAGCACAATGCTGATTTTTGTTTGCATAGCGCATTGCAGGTCACAAAAAAAATGGAAAAAGCTGGCTCCTTCCACAGGCTTGTTGGCAGTAAGTTGATTTGTTGATTTGCTGATTAGCGCAGTACATCAAGATAGTCCTCTAATCAACACGCAGGCACCAACATCTTGGCCTGTTGCCCTTGGATGAACTTGGACGGAGCAGACGAGGGTTTGTGTCAAATATATCAAAAAAGGCGCATCCGCAAGTCAGATTTGCTCATTATTTATAGTCTTTTCAGTCTTTACATTCCCACGAAGATTAGTAGCTTCTATTGAGTTCGAAGAGCACATCGGCTCCATCCAGTTATCAAGTTTTCAAGAGCAGCAACTTGCATTTAAATAAATCCCAGTCTCTCCACACTTGTAAACAGTCCACAAGCAATCCAATGTTGACAGTGAATAATATCTTCCATTTATTATACCTGAAAAAGAAGAAGATAAAAGGCTCAACCACTACTTCAGCAGTAAATGTAACATCTGAAATAACAGACAACAATATGGTGTTTCTGATTAATAATAAATGTCATGCTCTAAAGAAACAAGAATAAAAAAGGATTCATTATGAAAAGAAAACGTACCTCAGTTGCAATGATGCATTCGTTTTTCTCCTCTACAAAGACAGACTGGTACATTGAATCTCTGGAAGAACATATTGTTGATATTCTACAATCTGGCCTTTCACTGTGGAGCGAAGATACATCATGTTAGTTACTGAGCACAAGAACAAAATATCCTCTAATCAGCATATTCATATCTTTCTGATAAAAATAACCCCCAGCTCATGTAAACCCTTTCATATTCACTTACCTGTACATTCTACTCAAATGATTTTTTTCTTCTATTGTCTTTTCACAGCTTTCATCTTTGTCCAAAAGGGACAGGTCATCCTTGTACCCCGTGGAGGTTTTATAGTCCAGGTGGTAGTGGTTGATGTGTTTGTGATTTGACTTTTCCCTGGGACAGTCCAACTCCAGATCAACCTTTTTATTGTTGTTCTTGAGCTCTAGAGTAGAGATGAGGTTCTCTTTCTGAAAGTCAACCTTGGAGAGGTTGTTCATGGTCTCTGAGTCCTGCTGCTCCTCCTCGCTTCTCTGTCTCTTGACATGACGTATTACGACCGCTGCCATGCAGAAAAGTATCAAAACAGCCACCAGGCCCGCTCCCAGGCAGATGGCTGCCAAACTCAACTTGTCCCCAGACTCCCAGCCGATGTTGGGGCTTGGGGTGTTGGGTGAAGGCACGTTGTTGGACTTGCACTGGGGGCCACTGTAATGGGTGGGGCAGATGCAGGTAGGCTGTCCTTTGGCTCCAGCGGTGCAGGTGCCACCGTTCAGGCAGGGTTGAGAGGCACAGCGGTTAGTCGCCTTGTCGCAATGGCGGCCTGTGTACCCGGGGGGGCAGGTGCAGGTGTAGTCGTTGATGCGGTCTATGCAGGTGGAGCCATTTGCGCACGGGTTCCTGGCACACTCGTTGATGTTGATCTCACAGCGCGGTCCTGTGAAGCCTTGGCGACAGCTGCACAGTCGGAGGTTACCGTGGATCACACAATGTCCACCTATGCAAAACACAACAATATTATAAAATAATTCTTCATATTCAGATTCTTTCTAACACAAATGTACCAATAGTGTCCCGCTGCAGAGCTCCAGGCTTGGACCCATCTCCATCACTATACTACCATAACTAAAGTTAGGTAACGTAACATTAATGTTAACATTAGCACAATGACAACATGGGATAACATGCAAAAAGCTTAATGTAATCATTTCAGCTAATGCTAATGTTAGCTTGATAACCATATTAGCATAGTTAGCTAACGTTAACAAACCTATAAGGTTAGAGCAAGTTATTTGTGGCTTAATGTTATATTACTTAACTTTACAAGTTACAGTTATATCGAAATATTTATGTTGTATTGTTTAACCTGGTGATATTAGTGGAGGTTGTGTAGTTTATTCAAACTAATGAACGCATGCTATCGTATCCTGATGATAATTTCTGGTGCACGCAATTCAAGACATCACTCCCTTCTCCAAGCTCAGAGCCGGAAATAGTCAGACGGAGGAAGTAGGTCCGAGTCTGTCGCTCTGCAGCTAGACCCTTCTCAAATATACAGAAAGGGAAGAATTGTTTTTTATATGGAGAGAAAGATGTATTACCATTGGTGCATCGCAGTGAGGTACATTTATCCACTTTCTTCTCACAGTTAAGCCCAGTGTAGCCTGCTGGACAGTCGCATATGTATGTGTTTCCATTATCTCGCTCTCTGCATTTGCCACCATGAAAGCAGGGTGTATCTGTGCAGGTCAGCATCCTGTGCTCACAGTGGGTCCCTTCAAACCCCTGTGGGCACACACACCTATAGCCATTCTCAGAGTCCTGTAGAGGGAAAAAAGAAGATATAAAGTTTATCAAAAAGCTCCCTGTCAGATGTTTTCTTTATCATATCCTGTTCACGACTGTCCCGACGAACCCCATTATCCTTAGTTTTAATTCTATTTACAGTACAGGCTCTGTGAACTGGGTCATCTACTGACTTGACAATCGATAGCATCCTCCTGGACTAGCAGATATAGTGAGGCAAAAACAAAAACAGGAAAGCCTGTGTTGTGGGAAAGGAGAGAGAGAGACTTCCGGACTCACCAGGCAGTGGCCTCCGTTGCGACAGGGCTGGCTGTCACACTCCCTGACCTCCAAGTCACAGTTAACCCCGTTGAAGCCTGGCATGCAGGCACAGGTGTAGCTGCCCTGGCCTGTGTTCATGCACGTGGCCCCGTTGGCACAGGGTTTGTGATGGGTGCAGTAGTTCAGATCTGCATACAATGGGTGGGAACGTTACAAATGGAACCAAAAAGAGGCACCGCGTTTGAAGCAGCATCATTTTATTTACAGAACAAAGAGGTAGTTACACACCTTGGTCACAAAATATGCCTCCCCAGCCCTCCTTGCAGGTGCACTGCCACAGCTCTATACATGTACCATGTTTACAGGATGGATGGAGTTTACACACATCACAAAAGAGTCCCTGCCAGCCGTCTCTGCATCTGTTCACAAAAAAAAAACCAGGACAACGTGACCGTTTGCTTGCACACAAATGAACACTCATGTTCTGCCCTCAAAGGCTTCTCATTGCCTCTCGAGTACAGTCACAACAGAGAGAACACCTAATGATAAAAATAACATTATTTACACACTGTAATCTTTTTGATCCACTAAATCATAATCCTAGAGATAATCCTAGAGATGGTTTAAAACAGAAAGACAAAGACAAACATCGTAAAATCAAATACAATGTTACCTTTCGTTACATAATTAGGCACTAATAGATTTTTTTGTGGTTTATTTGCTCTTAGTGAAGCTGTTATTCCTGCAGTCATTGCAAATGTTTATTATTGTGTTTCAGCAGTTTGATGCCAATGAACAGAAATCAACATTTAATTATGTAATTATGAATAACTATATAAGTGAATACTCACTTGCACTCCCCAGGTAATGTGCAGTTTCCATTACTTTCGTTGCACCCTTCCAGACAGATTGCTGAGAAAAAACAAAACAAAAAAAGAGATATTTAGGTTTCTTATTTGGCGTTCATAACAAGTTGTTAATAAGTCTTTTATCACTTTAAAATGTATTTTTCTTCGCACAATAACCTGTTACTTAAATGGAAAACATTCTGTGCTGTATGTGCCATTGATTTCGCATGATTTTGTGGTGTTAAACGGCTGGTTAGTGCAGGAGCAGATGCTTGTTCTCAAAAAAAGCAGGACAGCTGCCCCATTGTTCACGGTGGGCAGTTCGAGCCCCGTTTGCAGCTGCTGCCCTACAATAGAGCCCGCAATTTAGTGGCGCGTGGCGGGCGATAATGCCGCGATTAACCCCGGCGCGCGCTGCTTGGCGACCACCGCCCTGGATTAAACCGCACGCGCCCACAGAGAAAGTACTCTCTGTCGTCAAATTTCACCTTAATAGCTGGCTCCTCTCTCAGATTGTGTTTGGCTGCCTGCCTCGCATGCAAAAATACACACCTGTGATCATGTAACAGGTCATTTTGGACATTAAAGCGCTAAACAAGATTTATTCTTACATTTACAATAGGCTATATATCACATTACAGTTTATTTGACTAACTTCGCGGAAGAATATAAAAAAAAGGTACACAAATTGCAAGAAAAACAACCTTTGTTTTTTCATACAAGTGGCTTTCACACAATGTCTAACACTTTTTTATGCTCTGTAAATTAAGTCATGGCCAATGGACTTTATCTTAATTTGACTCCCTTATGTAGATACATGTTAAGGCTACCCTCGCCTAAAATGTGCCTTGTGACCTTTTATCACAAACAAAGGAAAGTGTCCATATGGTGTCTTAACTCGTGCTTACGTTCTTCGCAGTATGCTCCCTTCCATCCCGGTAGACAGGCTATTTGCCCGTCAGCCTTGCAGGTGAAGTGGCCAAAAAGGTCGTCTCTCGGAGTGCATATTTTGGAACAAGTGTCCCCGTAGTAATGTTCATTGCAGATGAACCGGTATGAGTACCTTAGCTCCATCTGCGTCCCCCTCTGCACATCCTGGGACCACTCAGGCCCTATTCCCAACTGTTTTTGGATGGCAAAAGAACTAATCAAGAATTCAGGTTCGGTGGGATCTGTGAGACAAAGAACATCAGACATATAAAGGTTAGTTTGAAGCAGAAACAGTTTATGGTGTAGTTGACAAAACAATTATTAATTTTGTGATTTAATAATACACAACAATGCACATTGAAAATGTCCTCTTCCTCTCACATGTGACCATTATATGAAGGGCCTAACCAAAAAAAGGTGTAAAATCCAGGAAAAGGCTGTCATGGGATTTTTGGCAAGGTTTCATATTCTCAGTGAAGTCTGTACACTTTCCCATGCATGCCAAAAATAAAACAAGGGAAGTGCAATTGTGTTGGAGAGATTTGATTGTGAAGAATTGTCGTGTGACTCATAAGGCATCCTAGCAAACACGGATCCATGACGCTGAAAATGCCAGATGTATTTGGCAGCACGAGGGTTATTGATGAAATGTGGGATAAATAATAAGTCAGTGAGGCTAAACATGGCATGTCTCCCTCTAGTGGTGAACAGGCAGTGCACGTCTCCTCACCTCCAGGTAGGTCCGCTGCAGGAGAATACCGGGCTTCAATAACTAACGAGAAAGCACCCTGTGGGGACAAATGAAGAAATAAACGTCAACAAAAACCTGAAAATATATATAATTTTAAAACATATTTTCAGAGCTATTGTCTGTTTCACTGAAATACTGATGTAATTAGGTTCCAACATTATAAAATAGTTACATTTGACTCGCAAGACTTTATCCCAAGCTGAACATGAGAATGAATTATTTCATAGTTGCAGTCCTCTATTCTTTGTGAACATTTGATCTAAAATGTTTGGCTTTAATTGAATGCATTTGACAGTAAAAATACATTTTTATGATATTTAAAATGCATATGGTATTTATACTAAATAGTAAAGTAAGTCGTTTTGCGTGGATTTGATGTAGATAATAAAATTAATCTTCTCAAAAACTATATTTTCAAAGGTATTTTTTTTCACTTGCAGGAAGTTTCTTTTCTTATAGGTTCAATCCATCAGAAAAAAATCGTATTACGTATTTGGTGTGTACATATTTTCTTGGTTTCAGCATAATCGTGTGTAAAGCCCAGCGGCAGGTGCACTTACCGGCCAGGTGAAGTTGAGCGGCAGACGCAGCCTGGCGTCCTGTTGGATGCTAAAGGAGTCGGTGCCCAGAACAGGTGTGATGGCTTTGCCAAATATACAGTCTCCAGGAGACACCACCGTCTGGAAGTTCTTCAAACAAACCCTGAAATAAGTCCTGCAGCCAGTCATGCTGCAGCTAAGTCCATTTGCCAGCAAACCTTTAGTATTCTGAAAGTGATGGAGATCTATCTCGAACACACCTGATCCCAGAACCTAAAAGGATACAAAAAGTGAGCACAACAAAAAATAATGCAATATTTGTTTCTAAAATAATTATTTCTAGATTACAAAGATAAAAAATAAAAAATAAAAAACAGGCTACCTGAGAAAATAATGTTACAACTATTGCGAGGACAGAGGTGAACCAAACGGCCATCCTTTAGAGTTTGATGTGCGTATCCTTAAAAAATCAGTTTGTCCTGCAACAAAAACGCTCCTATTCCAAGTGGTGATGGCGTGATGACAAATGAAATGATCGGAATAAATATAATCCTTCTTCCAAAGCCTGTAGGACAAGATCCAGCTCCGCAATCCGTATCCAGAAGAAGAAGTTGGAAAAGAGCGAGTTATCCAGTGCTGGTTAGACAAATATCAGTAACGTCAATATCCACAAGTGAGACTGTCTACGGTCTTTATGTTGACCATCCATCGTGCCGGTCAGATGTTGTTTGAGTCTGCTGTGCTGATGCGAGGCTTGTATTGCCAACGGTGATGTGAGCATGTGGCGGAGCATCAGCGCATAGTGACTCCCAGTGAGGGACGTTTGACGTCCCTCCCAGTTTATATACCGCAGTGTGGTGCCATTACCAACACTGTCAGTCACTAAACACCGCCCACTCTCCTCTCCACCTCTTCTTTTTGCTTGGAATATCATCAGCAGACTGTACTTGCCTCACCTGGTCCAGAAAAAACACTTTTCTGCGCGTTGCATGCAGATTGTTCATCCATTAACACTTAATACAGTACATTGCAAACACCAAACTAATTATTTATTATAAACCCTACATCAGTTTAACAAGCAAATTCACAGGCTCGGTAGAAACTGTCAACTAGAGGAAAATAAGACATTTTTCTTCAGGGATCACTGATTGTTTGTGCGTCTTTACGCGCCTGACGCACCAAATGCATTTTACGCGTGTGACCTCGCAGCCTTCTCTCTTGTGTTTCTTCTTGTTTATTTTAGATCGAGAGGACTGAGCGGGAGATAACTCCACAGCTGTATGATAATGGATTTTTACTGCAAACACATTGTCTCACCCATAAATCAGCTGAAGAACCGTCGTTTTACAACGATCTGGCGAGTAAATGACTAAAGATTGGCAGTTCAATACAGGTTTGAAATATGATTATGTTGGGAAAATATTTACAAATTAGTCTCACATTCCCTGAATAGATTTTAATAATATATATTTATTTTAAATAATTGGATAGATATTATTTGGAAAACTTCTTAGAGGACAGAAACCCAGGCAGGCACACACGCGCACACACACACACACACACACACACACACACACACACACACACACACACACACACACACACACACACACACACACACACACGCTGTGTTGCATATAGAAAGAGAGGAAAACAGAGCAGACCATATATTTCACTTTGTTTATTATGCTTAATAAAAAGCCCATAACAAGTGCAAGCATCCAGCTGTGCAGGCACTTCATTTAGAATAATAACCAATAATGCCCTCAGTTGAAAGCACATTTGTATAAATTAAAGTCGAGATTATATCCTACATGTAGCGCAACAATGTTTGTTGAACTAATATCCACTAGAACCGGTTAAATAAACTTTATTCTGCTTTCATGTGTACTATAATTGTTCCAAGAGGAAAAAGAAAAATGAGCTCAAAAGAGTATATAGAGGTTTCTTATCAAATAAATCCAAATGCTATATACATTTTTTTTTTATCACATGTAAACTCATGCTGGGCACAGGCATTGTTACCTTTATCACCGCTGCAACAGGCCAACTTGTCTGGGAGGATTTACAGTAAGGGAACAGGATTTAGGAACTGTTCCCTGGCCATGAAGGTGACTGGCTGAACAGCTCTCCTGCAGAGATGACTTCATCTCTGTAATCCCCCACCTTTGACTTATAGGTTTGAGGTTCCACTTTAGGGCAGAGACAATGGACTATTGAGTGTGGAGCAGTGTGAGTAAGAGGCCCGGACATCATTGAAGAATTGTGTGTTCCCACCATTGACTGAATCCCACAGATCCTGTGGAGGACCAATGCAGCCCTGCACAGTGGTTTAATCCTATATCCCTGTTCTGTGTAGTGTATAAAAATGGCTTTAATGCTTTTATCTAGGGATCTCACTACAGTTTATATGGCTGCCATGGACTTTAGAGCCCCATCAATCTCTTTTGTAGAGACAAGTGTATACTGCAAGGGTGCTCCTGCCCTCCCGTCATACACGTCAAAACATCCATACACTTTAATATTTGATGGACCATGGTTAAGGTTTCCAAACTGGAGCTCGGGTTACAATTCCTTGTAAAGCTTTAGACTGTGCTAAACAAGCAGTGATGCTCGGATTGAACCTTCTTGGTGAAACACATTAGCTTGGATCAGATTTGGAGGAGCGCCTTTTCTGGTGATGCACTCATCAGGCTTTCTTAATATTTACATATTAATCTCCTGATTTTATCTATCTTTTTCATTTTCTGTGTATATAAATAGACAGAATGCCTGGCTTGAAATATTAGGACATGTTAGCTTTATGGGTTATTTACTCTCGGCCAATGCAAACAATAATCTAACAGGCTCTTTTCTGCTGTGTTGCTCTAGAATAAACACAGCCTTGGAAACCGACACCGGCCCACCACAGTTCCATCTCGGTCTTGTACGGGACATCATTTGTCTTTGTGACAGTGTTTTATAAAGCTGACTTCTGATTGTTCTATGGCTTTTCAGCTGGCATCCAAATCCTAAAAATAACATTTTGATTGGGAAACAAAGAGTTCCTTTCGGGTTTATGCTAGTTGCAATTCATGAGAAAGCGCCTGATGCAATTGTTTGGTTCTTTTGCAGACAAATGTTTATTCCCAGGAAAGCTTACCTTCTCAACAGCAGTCATAAGTTATAGATGTTTGAAATCTCATTACTCAAAATGCTAATAATTTAATCCAATCAGGTATGTGCTATTTTGGCTCTCTTCAATTATGGACCTTTTCAAATATAAGCGACTGACTCCAAACACATCAGTCACACCGACATACTGACAATACGGATTTATTTCCAAAACACAAGAACACGTGGTCCCCATCAAAATAAGGATCAAAGGACTTATTTAATTAAACTGACCTCAGCTAAATGCCAATATGTATTTACTGTTCATTTGCACTAGGCAGTTAAAACAGTAAAACTAAAACAGTAAACCTGATGGCACGAAACATTGTGTTGTGTGATTACATGTCACTTTAATGATGATATTATGATTTAGTGTTTCTTCTACAGTGAGTCTCCTTAGATGAACTCAGACAACTCTCTCCTCTTGTTCTACCCTCCAGGTCCATTGGGCCTGATTTGGACCGTCTCCGGCCACTGTTTGAAAAGTATCAACAATCTGTGCGAGTGCAATGGGAAATTAGCTACAGTGCTAACAGATGGCCCTTTTAGTCTAGAAATCTGCCCTGTTTAATGCAGAGCAGTTTAACACTTCTTTACAGCGCGTTTGATCTCTACGCCCCAATCTGTCCAGCCAATCAGAGGGGCTTTTGATGTGCGCTGTCTTTGGATTTGAGGCATCTGAGCATGTCACCCTCGGAGGAGAAATCACCTTCTGCTGCCACAATTAGAAAGACGAAGGGTGGTTTCCTCCTCTCACAGCACCACGCTGCCCTGTGTTGACTTGATACTGCCTTCAGATACACAAATACTGTCTCCACTTAGCTAAGGGGGATATCTGTTTCAGGACAAACTTGTGTGTGTGTGGGGGGGTTGAGCGTGTAAAGAGAATTTCCAGAAAAACTCCATGTGCTCAAGCATTAAATGTTGAATTTGTGTTAAGTAGAAAACATGACTGTACGTCGGCTGAAGTCAATGGCTTTGACATATGATGACAATATGAGGTATAAAGTAAAAAATAATAATATCCAATGTATCACAGCCTCTGTGTCTGCACACTTTTAAACATATGTCATAAATTACTGTTATGGATGTCTGTGTTCACTCAGTTTAAACCTTCAAACCTTCAGCTGACATTATGGCCGCTTGTCTAATAGAGTTGTGGAACTTTCCAGCCACCCTCTTGGTATACTGTTGACAAAACAAAGCCATGTCAACACTCCTCTGCCCTTACAACGCAACCAACAACACACTTTGGTCACTGAACACCATGTCGTGATGCGTGCAGGTGCCACTACACTTGAGTAAAGTGGCTTAAAAGACGTCTGGTGGACGGTAGGATGACATCATTTATGCATGCTGCGTAATTTATGGCTCAACAAGACAGGTTTTTAAAAGGCTTCTGCTCAGGTTGAAGTGCGTAAATCACGTCGGGGTGATCCGAGGCCGTGTGTGTAACAGCTGTGTGTATGTGTGTGTGTGTGTGTGTGTGTCAGTGTGCCAAGAGACAGCAGCACATACCTCCCTCCCACCAGGCAGGGACTGTGAAAACCCGACCATCCCCTTCTATACTTGATATTGATCCCAACAAACCAGCTCCACCTTTGACACATGGAGTGTCAGCAGGCTCGCATCTGTCACTCCAAATGATGTCATATCCTGCTACATTTAAAAAGGTATAATAAGGAACATTTCCACATTAAGATGTTTGAAATGACTACACCTGTGTTATATATTTTGTTGAGTTGTGTACGTACACTAAAACCTAGAGAAATGCATCATTTTAATCAAGGTAATGCTCCGTTTCATTTGGTTGCCTGTAATGGCGACGTATACCATTTGTGCATGCGTCCGCGTTTTGGTGATTAATTTTTTATCCAGTTTTAAGCCACATTTTTACGATATACCTTTAAGAACTTAGTGTTTTAGTATTTTTCTGTTATTGTCCGCCTGTTGCTACTGTTTGTGTTGCGCTTAGAAAATAAATACATGAAGGACACTCCCAGGCATGAAAGCCAAACATGTTTTTGTGTCCGAGCAAGCTCTTGAGTGATTACCCGGCTAATTGTGTGTGTGTGTGTGTGTGTGTGTGTGTGTGTGTGTGTGTGTGTGTGTGTGTGTGTGTGTGTGTGTGTGTGTGTGTGTGTGTGTGTGTGTGTGTGTGTGTGTGTGGAAGAAGCTACTGTAGCCTTGAGGAAATCCTCCCTCATAGTCAAAGCATCATTGCTTCACGCAAGACAAAACCTCCCAGCAGGAAAAGGAAAGAGATAAATGGAGGAGAGGGAAGAGCGTGCTGGTGTGAAGAGGGTTGTTAAAACCGCACCAGTTAGCCTATCAGGAAGACCGGCCTGAGACTACATACCCTCCGGCCTCGCTAACCCACAATTCACACACTAATCTACCTGTTAGGATGAGGTGTGAACAGGTGCATTCCCTTTATGTGCTGCACAGTGGGGTCTCTGTGTCGTCTAGTGGGTTTATTCAGCACAGATGCGCCACAGGCAGAGTTTGAAATAGCTCCGATTAATTGTCTTTTATTGAAGTTGCCTGGCTTTGTGAATCAGGGGAAATTTTCATCAAAGTAATGGACCAATATTAATCTTCAAAGTTGCAAGGATTTTGGCCTTAATCTCACCATGGGGGAAATTCAACATAATCACTGAACACCATCAGCATGATAAGCATCTCGTAATTGCATGCCACGCTGTTTGATGCTGTGATAAGAGCCTGTGATTCTGGTTTAATTATCCAGAGAATTTAATGATCTCTTATCTGCTTTTTCTCTCTCCACTTCCTGACCAGGGGCACATGACCTCTACAGTACACCACACTATATTATTGTTTATTTATATAGACGGATCTAGGGGTATTTTTGGAGGGTCTGTTGTTATTTCCTTCGACGATTCGAAATTGCTATTTGTCCTTTTCCCATTCGGTCTATGCACAAACAGTTACCTACCTTTGCTTCCGATTTCACGAACAGAGATTCTTGGGAGTTGTTAAGCTGGCGTTGTGTGTGGGAGAGTTATGTTTTAGGGCAATGCATGAGGATGTGTATCTTTGAAGGCGAGAGGCTCAAAGGGTGCGAGAGCTCTCACGAAGCCCACTTATGTCGTCCTCTGTACCCTTTTCTTTGCCCTAAACTAAGAGTCATAGTGAAATGTGACCTTTTGCTTGGATTCCATTTAGCTAGCTGAACTGCAGTCGACCTCATAACTGCTCGCTGTGTACATACACACAAACCCATCTCCACTCTGCAGGACAAACAACAGATGCAAATCCTTTTGTGTGGAGGGACTGTTATCCAAGTCAATTTATGGCTCGATCGTGATATTAACAGCAGTGTACCGCACAGATGGAAGATGTATACGTTTCCACCGCCAGTTTGTGTTCCAACGAGTGGGCTTCATGCCATGTTTGACATCACTTAGGCCGCTGTCCATGCTTACCCAGCCTTGTACCGAGACAACTGGGGCTGACTGGATGTGGTTTGATTAATTCTCTCAGTGGGAGCCTGGTGCTGGGTGCAGCCTGTTTATCCAGTAAAGGCTCATTGAGGTTGGATCTTCACTGATGAGATTATGTCGAAGGGCTCCATGTTTACAGTGATGAATATGTTCTCATGGAGTCTGACGACTACGGACTGCAGCAGTGATGCATTCGACCTGATTTGTGAAGTCGGCCCTGTAGCCCAGGAGGAGCTCCCTCGCTGCCAGGCCTAATGGCGATAGTGTTGTTCCAACTCGACCCCGCGAGTCCCATGTTGCCCTAATTCGTACCCCTCTGACTTAGCTCTCACAGGCAATTTTCATGTCTCTGTCCAATATTTGACATCTCTCAAGAACTCTGTGCTCTCCAGATCATACTCATAGGCTGGAAGTCATACTTTTAATATTCCCTCATTTGCAAAAATGCACCACATTGTGCAGAGCTCACGTTTTAAAACAACCCATTTCTTCCTCATGGGGAAACAAGTGTGGAAAATTAATGTGTAAGAGGAATGATTCCTCATCGCAGTCCAATGGCGTAGTGACATAATAAGGCTCGTTATGCCGCTCCGGGATGCACACATATGGATTTTTGATGTTTTCTTTCATAGCTGGAGCACGTCTAATGCATTCAGATGAATAGTTGACTGCACCATGCAGATTAATCTTTCCGTTCAGCGTTTGTGTTCTCATACACTCCATGGTGATTTATTAGCCAGGATGATGAATGGCGCTGATAGTATGAGTGCAGACCCAGCACATTTTAACAGGGGTAATTTGTTTATCTTGCAGCCCTACACTGTTGGACCAGAGCAGAAGAAAAAGAAGAAAACCAGTGCAGTGCAATACTGTGATGCCAACCACATTACATAAAGTTGTTTTTGTTTTCAAGTCTATACATGGGAGCTCCCAATACCGTAATGTTTTGCAATAAATAAAAGTTAATTGGGTAATACTTTACCATTGGACAACACTACTGCCTGTTTGAATGTTTTTTAAATCTATTAAAACATATCAATCTCAGCAATGGCTTCAAGTTGAGTCATTCTCCGCCCAAAATATTAAGCTGTAGGCTACATAAACATGGTAATCTATGTGTTTTACTTTACTTACTGGGACAATTGTGTTGATGCTATGTGTGTATTATTTTTCCAGTAAATAAACAAAAAGCTATTAATGTGTATGCATGTTGTGTCATGACAGTAGCAAAAATAACCTAAAAATTATTTTAATAAATGTGCAAAACAATTAACACTAACAGGCACTAAAAGCTGTCTAACTATCAAACAAACTGCAGCAGTGAGTCTGCAGGCATGGAATAGTATCCACAGGCTAACACGCTAACATGTTAAGAGGCTAACAAGCACTCTGGTACATTCTTAACACTACATGCTCAGTTCTGCTAAAGTTTGGTGTCATTTATGGAGGAACATGTAGTAAAAAGCTTGTGACATTATGGAAGTGATCAGGATTTTATCTTGTAGGGTTGCATTGAGAAGCTTAAGCCAGAATTAAATACTGCATAGTGTGTGATGGATTATGAAAATATGCAATGTCTCTGCAAGCTTTGCACTGAAACTCTAAAAGATTTATTTTGCTTTTGTTGGCGTGTCATAATCTGGAAGTGGAACTTTACTTTCCCTGGTTGTGGTAGTGACAAGTGTCCACTGGTCACTTTGTGTCACCCGCTCCGCTAACAGCCGTTACCCTCCGCCCTCCACCTCCCGCCCTCTTACCCTCGCCCCATCCTCGGCCTTATCCCGAGCCTGGGAGCGGAATTCTGGGAACATTTTTCCATGTGAAATGCCGAGGTCCAGTCGAGGGGTGTGACGCCAGTGCATTGTTCCAGCGGCAAAAAAAGGAACCGCTTGTGATGAGGCCAATTCCTGTTGGTCCCAAAAAAACAGGCACTTTCTCACACCGACTTCCTTCCTCATTGGACAGCACAAAACAATCCCAGACCAACCAGCAAAGCGAAAAAGAAAGAAAGGGAAGGGAAAAGAGCTGTAAGAGAGCCGAGCTTGGATTTGAAGTGAAATTCTCAGCCGGTGCAGGTTGTGTATCTGCAGCTGGAAACACAGATTGTCTACAATCTCCATTTTTCACCTGACTGCCCTTTTCAAGAGGTAAAAGGTCCTTTATCTGCAGACACAGACCCCTGCAAAACACGCTCACCCTTATGCACTGTACGCTCTGCTAGTGACAGCAAGCTGCTCTTATCTTTACTGCCTGTATAATCGTCATCACGTCAGTGACTCTCAAAGCACTCTACTTTTTACTGTCCCTGCATGTTTGGCTCCAGTGTGAACACAACAGGCAGTGACTGTGTGTTAAACCTTGCTATCATGTTATGAATGATACTTTTAGGAAAACCTTTTTGAAGCACATTGAGAAAACAGAAAAGGAACGAGAAAAACGAGCGAGGAGGGCAGCGAGGCTTAACTGATTGAGCGAGCAGGAAGCACCTGCCTGTGCGGAGGGCTGAGCATATATCTGACCCTGCTCACATCAGGTGGTTTCCTTGTTTACGTTATCTCATTGCAGCTCCCTGTGGCCCGGCCACTATTGGCTGCCATGGGCCACTCCTTTTTCCAGCACATTCATTGATCTTAAGAGGGGTTTGCCACGTCGCGGTTTCTCCTTTCCCACCAGAATGACTGTTTAGAAGAGAAACCTACCTGGAGCTCACTGACAGATCGGTTTAATAAGCGAATAACTCAAAGCTCTGCCTGACCTCTCACCTGTGTCCTCACAACACAAACATGGCAGCCTTGAAGACTGCCTTCCTTTTCCTCCTCATACCTATACTTGGGCACGGTGAAAACAAGTAGGCTCATCAATTATTCTGACTGATGACCTTGATCCTGCTGTCCTCCATGTCACCTGTATTACTCAACCCTAACCCAGCTGGCAAGATTTCAACCCTGATCTGGCTGGGGGGTCAGGGTTTTTAAATGTTCATTATTCCGAGAATCCTGTTGAGACTTCGATTTTCCTCCCAACGCAGCAGTATTTTTAATAGTAAAGTTATTGAGTTGTACTGCTGCTGAATGTTTCCTTCCCCCCCTGTTGATATAATTACGGCTAAATTGCTGCTTCGTGGTAATGAGTGCAGGTGGGCCATGCACAGGTGCTGTCTGTAATTACAGTGCACATGAGATCCAGAAATGATTATCTAGGCTAAATACATGTAATCAACTTCTGCAGATGCGCATCTAAACTGTTTTATCGACTGAGCATTGCGTGTGTATAAAAGGCTCTCTGCTTGGCTTCAGGGGTCGCACCCTACTGTAGCTGCCCCGGCATGTTGGAGGACCGCTATTTGTCCTGGCAAGGCTTTGGCTGGTCTGACGTCACAGACTCTGATGGTCAGTGACTCATTAAAGCAAGGGCAATATCTAGGGATGCACAATATATATCTAGCCGATAAATTATCTATATATTATTATTCCGATAATTAAATTATGGCAGATAAATAGAGCCCGTAATACAAAGCCAAATTCCTTTCATTGACTTAACGCAGCATCTATTCTACACACTCCGATACAGTAGGACGGGGTGCACCTTTAGAGGTGGTTTGTGTTCTGCCAATAAACACAGAGAAGAAGAAGAAACTAGTAGCACGCTGACTAGAGAACCAAACATCGTGTCAGCCAAGTGTTTTGGTGTAAAAAACGTACTATAAAAATAAAGGAACATTTAAAAAATCTGATTTTTGTTTTTGTTGTGTAGTGATGTCAGTTATATTTTCATGATTGAAGGGCTTTATTGTCATATGCACAAAAGCTACAGGGTAGTTGTTGGCAATACAATTCTCAATTTGGTTACAATATTACTGATTATTACTAGTTTAATTAATATTAAATCCTACATCTTTGCTCACTACATCTTACCCTTTCTTACCCTCAGGTGTGCATCAAGTACAGGTTATGAACATCTTTTAAAAAAACAAAAATGATCGGTTATGATAAGCAGGTAATTATCGGTTATCATATTGGCTGAAAAATACACATTGTGCATCCATAAAAATCAACCATAAATCTCATATCTCAATCAGCTCAGTTAAAACAGTATCTTCTACTGAAGAGTATTGCCTATGAAATCAAATCGAGGACAATATGTGCACATGATGCTCAGTGTTAGTGGTCTTTCTAAAGCGAGACCCTCTCGAGAGACATTTTCCTCCATAGTCCGTCCGCCCTCCTTCTCTCTGCGTGGCCTCTCAGTGGCCCTGCTTTCCTTACTATCTTGTTATCTCAGCGAGTGTTTCCTGTGAGCACCTCGCTCTTCTCTGGGACATGTGGTAGAGCTTGCAACGTGTTACGTCCACGGGGTATTGTTCTCCCGCAGTTTGAACATCGTAAATTAGCTGGAAACGATTTGTCAGACATGAGAAGGGGTGGGGGGGGGGGGGGAGCCAGGAAAGGGAAAAAAACAACAACAAAATCAGGGCCCTGATGTGGCCCCGGCACCGACTCGTACACTGAACAGATACGTTAATGGTCTCTGTAATTGCTGCAATTCAGGCTATTAAAAATAATATTATCCAGAACGCTTAACTATCGGCAAACTGGAAGAAATTTTCTAATTTTACGCTTTACTCATAATGCTTGACGCTCTGTCAATTCCATGGCATTTCCATATTTATCACTTTATGTGACAAGCTAATGGACAGTGAGAGGTTGTTATATGTATGTATGGACTAAATTATACGTTCACTTAGAGCACATGGACATAATTTGCCCTGTAGGGGACGACACACATTTTGGGCTACAAAGGAAATGGTAAGAAATGTACATTTCTGACAACCACTTCCATGTTGACTAATTGAAAAGTGTGTTTATTTGAAGTTGCTGGAGGAACTACGTCTGTTTATTCCGCAGGCTGATTCCTACTGACCATCAACATGACCCTCGTTAATGAGGGAATTCCTGAACATCAGAGGATGTCTCACGCACATCCTGGTCCTTAATCAGCCCCCGTGCTCTCACCTATATCATCAAGGTCTCGCAGCAGAGACCTATTCTGACACATCCTTCTACTCCCTAGGTCTCCCGGAAGGAGCACGTGGCCTGTCCATACAGCGAGCCACAGGCTGGCCGAGTGTCGAATTCTTACAAAATGCCTCCCCCCCTGTAACCTAATTTTTGCTGCAGAAGAGAATCTTTTAACTCCAAAACTATGCCTTTCTGGCCTTGCCAGTGATTTTATGTCAAGATTTACCCTGTAGCATCCCCTCCGGGGATCCTACTGTCACAACCAATGTTCCCATGGATGGGAATGACCCCCGGGGATGCAGAGATTGACAGTGAGCAGAGTGGGACCAGGAATTAAACGTCTCTAAATAGTCAAGAGGCTTGTCAGAGGTGGACACAATAAAAACATGCTATAAAGTAGGTCGACAACGTCAACATGATCTTAGTTGTGACATGGGAACCCCCCCACCCAAAACTCTGCGTGTAGTCATTCCCCCCTGGACAGCGGGGGCAGGTCACACATGTTTTCAGCTGGGTTGCTCCCTGCTACCTCATGCCAGGCTGAACTATGCTGGGAACCAACTAAGTTAAGAACACAACCTTGAGATCAGCCCCCGATACATACACAACCTCACACGGCTTTTGATATAAAGCCAAATAAGTCACCGTTTTACAAAATTGCTTTGATAAGGAAATGTTGCAAGGCGAGGGGAAAAAGGGACCCTGGCAGTCATCAGGAGCGTGAAATATGACTGCGATTCCGTACGAAAACAACTTCCCCTGCTGTAAAATAACAGTATTCCTGCAAGTGTAGCGGAAATCAGAAGGAAGTTCCTCCCTTATAAGAGAGTGGATTGTTCTCCGGCTTTGATTGTTTGTGCAAAGCTAAGCATGTTTGCTTTAAATTATGTCACAATGTATCTGCTTCCAGTTTTGTACAGGAACAAATATGGCATGCCTCATTTGGAATGAGTGTGCATTTGTTTAGCTCTGCGTTTCTTGATTTCCTTATCAGCAAAACTGAACCATTAGGGACTTGAAAATACTACAAATGGAAGCTCATCACCAGAACAACTAAAAGGCTGTATTTTGGATCCAGTACTTTATTTTGCTTTTTTTCTAACCTACTCTTGCTTTTACTGTTATTTTGTTTCATATAGCATTTTGTTAGGAACCTCTCTTAGTTTTGATAAAATATTGTTAAGGGATTGGCTTGCGGTCCTCAGTTTAACTCTTTCTCCCGTCATACTTGCTTACAGTCAAGTAAAAGCAAAAATGCCATAGAAATAACCTAAAAATTGGGATCTTGATGTGGAATTTGGCTAAATCCCCATATTTCTTTTCTATATTAGATGGAGATAGTCCAGACAAACCCAACTTTTACCATTGAAGCTGGAATGTCCCCTGTGAGTCCTGATGGCAGAAGATGGTCTCATCATCAATCTCCTCCTCCTGGCACTCAGTATTCTGCAGGGGAAGATGGCATCATTAAAGCTGGTGATGTTTTGTGTGACTCTGGATAACACTGGGCCTCGTTTCCTCTTTTGCTACAGGTGTGTCTGGTGGAGAAACTAACAGACGGAACAGGACTGCTGGTTTAGCTCAGACCTCTTTGAACATCTCAAAGTGTGTGACGTAGATGGATATCAGAAGCACTGCAGGTGCAAGGATGTTGCTGTTTGTTTGTGGTCACTGTGCAATTGTGGCACCTTTTCTACATTTTCATCAATTCTATTCACAGGAAATAAGAATGGTTCGACATTATGAAAAGTATGCTTTCATGCAAAGGAGTTAAAATAAATCTATACCACACTCATGCCTGTACGGTGAATAGGAAGCTAAATGTTATAGGTGGAGTGAACCGTGGCTGTTAGCCAGCTGCATGCCACAAGGGGAAGCTATCCTGGCTCGATACTCTGATTTACCATACAGAAAACATTTAATTTCCAAAGCACAGAAAGTAGTCATGAGAGAACAGATAAGCATCGGGGCCACATTCAGGCTGGTTCCTGTTTGTCCTATGGGAGAGAGTGACTCTTTATTCTACTCCGCTGCTGGTAAACCTATCAGGGCACAAAAGGAGAATGGGACCCTCTGTAGACAACATGGCTCCTCCTCAGACAATAAGGCACAATGTGGGAATCCTGCTGGAGGACCCACCTTGCCTGCTGAGAGTAAATTGAAGTTTACACAAGAGTGTTAAATACACACCTTTTAGAAACGTTTAATCCACTTATACATACATTTATCTTTATTGTTTAGCATGAATACACCAAAATAAAAAATTAAAAGGAGAAAAAGGATGTACAAATTGAATGATGTCATTTTGCCATTAAAACTCGCTGACATGAAATTTACTGAAAGCTCAAGACCCCCGCTGTCGTATTGCCTGTTAAACAATGACATTTGAACATTGTATCATTTCCCTTCCTAATCTACACCCATTTCCCCCTCCATATGGGTGTCATCCCCCGGCGTAACTCACAGAATCACAGGGCTTTGTCACCGTCAGACATCACAATGCTCATTGTTCTAATGGCTGCCTCTGGTTGACAACCAGAGAATAATGCATGAAAGGCTGATGCAAGATAATCTTGCTAGTTAAATATGTTAAGTTGTCACAAATACAGCAAACGTGTGTGTTTCTGTGTATATGCGTGTCTGTGCAGGACGAGGCAGGGAAGTATCATGACATGGCACTGTGACCCACTTTGTCCTGGTTTCCCACGTGTCTCTTCACAGTTGACGAAGCTACCTGTGGCCGAGCCCCCGCACCCCCCACCTCTCTCTTCACATTAAAGTAAAACCTGGAAACCATTTTGCTTTTCTTTTTTCTCTGGAGCCCTCATAATGACGGGAAAGTGCTCTGGCCCTGCTGCCACAGAGCGCAAACGCACAGGCTTGATGGGAAACTCTGCAAAAATGTGTCCTTTTAGGGCTCTGTTACACCGACACTCTGCAACCATACATTTCAAAAGATGAAATAGCATGTGGCTCTTATCTTTATTTACACGATATAAAGTTTTTTTCCTACATAAGAGAGAATGAAAAACGTGACCTCTGGAGTCTAGAAAATCCCCAACTTCTCATGGAGGAAATCAACTTGAACTAGTTTTATAATTTCATTTAGAAAGAGTTTCACCGTCTTGCTGAACGTTGCCGCAAGCCCCCAATGTCAAACATGACATCCTCCAGGGGTGGAAGAAGTACTCATATCCTTTACTTAAGTAAAAAAATAAATACCATAGTCTGAAAATACTTAATTTCAAGTAAAAGTCCTGAATTCTAAATGTTACTTACAGTAAGCAAAAGCATAAAAGTATTGGCATCAAAAGTACTCAAAGTATCAAAAGTAAATACTTATTATGCAAAATGGTTTCTTTTCCAGTGTTATATTATTCTGTTGTTATCACTATGACATACATGTGAGAGCATTTTAAAGTTGCAGTTGTAATGCATCACAATATATAAGCACATCATGTGTAATGTAATGTACAAAGTAACTAAAGCTGTCATATAAATGTTGTGGAGTAAAAAGTACAATACTTGCCTCTGAAATGTGTTTTAGTCAAAGAAGAAGTTGCATAAAATGGAAATACTCAAGTAAAGTCAAAATATCATAATTGTACTTAAGTACAGTACTTGAGTAAATGTATTTCTTTCCACCAGTGGTTTTGAAAAATAACAGATTTAAACAGAGAGGTTCTGGTTTCTGAAGTTTCATCATGTGCAGACACACTAAGTATTTAAAGAGTCTTTAATGTCCGTCAAATAAATGTTTGCAAGATTTAACATTAAAGAATGTCATGCTGTGTAAAAAGAAATGTTGCTTTGTTGTCATGCAAAGTCAAACAAGATCCTTCATCTGCTGCCCCCTCTGTTAATTATAAATGAGCTGTTTACGTGTTGAACTCAGCAAGGGCAATCAACGCCATCCAGTTTGATTGCGCCTGGACAGCGGAGCAGCAATCACTGCTAGTTGTTGATGAGGAGAGTGTGTGCTGCGTATTCAAGGATAGAACCCACTCTCTAATCAGCCAATAGTCAATCATGTCCTGGAGGCAAAATCTAGCTCGTTATCAGAGCTCGTTATCAGAGCTCGTTATCAGAGCTCGTTATCAGAGCTCGTTATCAGAGCTCGTTACAGAGGGATGATGTAATGCATCACAGGTTGAAAACTAAATAAACGACACATTTAAATGATTGATGACTGGCAGACATCAACAGTGTCCACTCAAAACCACTGCTGGAAAGTAACCAAGTACATTTACTCAAGTACTGTACTTAAGTACAATTATGAGGTACTTGTACTTAACCTTAGTGTTTTAATTTAATGCTACTTTCTTCTTCTACTGCACTACATCTCAGAGGAAAATATTGTCTATCCATCTATTTGATGACTCATTGAAACATGAGTATATGAAATACAATGCATATTTATACAATAAAATAATCCATCCAACAGTACAAAACATGAATACATTCAACATAATTAGCTGTATTGCAGCCAACAATATAATTAAAATGATCCTTGCATGGTATTGATTTAATTTAATAATAATCTAATGCTATAACATATAAAAATGTAACAACTAAAGAGCCCATTTGGCTGCATAGTAAGTATTTCTACTTTTATACCTTTGAGTAGTTTTTCTTGATTATATTTTTTAAACTGTGGTATTAGCACTTTTGCTAAAGAAAAATATCTTAATACTTCTTCCACCACTTCTCAAAAACTCGGTTGTTAATAGAGTGTGCCGACTATTTCTGATGTGCTTTTAAGACAGGGATCCAGCTTTGGGTGAGCGAAAGACACTGGATAGAATGGGAAAGGAACACCCACACACCATTTCCTCCATAAATAAGCAAGACATCCACCTGACAAACATGTCTGCTGTAAAGATCCTCACACCAGTAAGAATGACAGCTTTCGCGACCTGTGAGTTTTACAGCTTGCTGCTGTTGTTCAGCCTAACGGGTTCTCAGGGTCAGCAAGGGGACGGAGAGCAGATAAGGGCTGAACCTGCATGAGCAAATATACTATACACCCAGTCACCTCATGGTTTTACTATCCTGTGACGGATTAACATACAGTAGACTGCTCACTGTAGTGATAAGAGATCCTTTCTGTCTCAGTTTGCTCGGTTGAAATATCACACATTTGGTGCACTGAACCAAAGACGACATCATATGGATGCACAATTATGGTACATTAGAAAATACTGAACAACATGTATTGTAGTTGAAATAAAAAAAAAAACCTTTGGATACCTTCAGATGGTTACAATAATTAGCTGCTCCACTTCATCCTCATTATACCAGCAGCACCAAAACACTTTGCTCTCATTAGGGCCAGGCCATTGTCAGTCAGCAGTTAGCAACCATTTTGCCTTCCCCATTACAACACAAAGAGAGGGGAGGTAAAACAGTTTACCCACAAATCTCCCTCTGTGTGCCCACTGGTTCACTCCACCTATTCAAGCAGGGAAGTAAAGACCATCTGCTCATTTTATACAACTCCAGTATCAAAACACTCACTAATACACATTCACAGAATCTATTGCCATCAGCCAGCAGATTATTTGACCAAACACTCACATAAACTCCTTCCAAAACACATCTCAAAGAAGGCCAAGGTTGATCAAGCCAAGGCTGTGGAAGGTGGCCATTGCTTTGAATGAGTTTTTGCTCCTACTGGCGTGAGATGAATGGCATTAACCAAAGGAGAAGTTGGACTGAGCACAAGCTGAGGCATTACAGCCACAGGAGTAGCCACTGGTAAAAAAGATGGGCAGCTGCTCTACAGTCTCCCATAGCCAGACATAAAATGGCCAAAATATAAACATGTTTAATGAGCCAACATGCCACGGCAGCTAAAATCCGTTTTTGAATTGTATAGAGGGTAAAGAACTCATTGTTTTGTTGCTGTATGCATCTGATCAACCCTGATCCATGCTTTTATGGGACTCGCCCCACATTGATTAAACCCCTCGATCCTGCCCGTCTCCCTTAGTCAGAGGTTAGATTCAGGGATTGTGGGAGTTTTCCATTCCCACTGCAGTGGACGTAGTGCTTTTACACCTATAGGACTTCTTTGGGCCTTTTCACACTTTGGCCTGTTGGACAGCACACCATGTGGGGCCAAACAAGCACACATTAATTTGCGCTTTGTATGAATATTCAGATACAGCTGTCTGTGACACGGAGATAGCAGCTGGTGTGTTTGGGCCCCACAGATACCCCAGTGCCATGCCTGGACAGAAGTCGCTGCATCTGGGCCAAGACAGGCCCAGCCGGTCCCGAATTTCCCCAAATCCCACCGGTGACACCCTCCACATAAGGGTCCTCTATGACTCAATAAACACTTTTAACAGCCTGCAGCAGACACACGATGACACTTTCAGTATGTCATTACAATGGTGATATAGCGGGATAAATGGCTATTAATTTAAATACGTCCGTTTTCACAAGCGGGATTGATACAGATTGGTTGTTCGGTTGGTCAGTTTTTAAAAAGGCATCAAAATGACATCATCATATCAGGCTTAAAAGTCCGTAAATCCATGGAATGAATTGTCGACAAGGTGGTTATATATTACTGCAGTAACAAGTACGTGTTAAAACAGATGGTATTTCTTTGTGTATCACAATTATTTGAGCAATTACTGCTTTTGTTGAGCACTTTTGACAAAGCAGTTTATTCAGAACGCGACACCTGACTGTTTTGGAACTCTGCTTAAAAAAGCATAATGGTCACACTTTTCATTACGTCTAAATGTCATAACCAGCTTAGGATGACATTTACATTTTCCCTCGTGACATGAATGTAATTTTCCCCTTTTTAATTACCTAATTTAATCTCATACTAATCCAATAATATTGCTATAACAAGTAACGCAAGTATGGTTGGAAGACAAAGCCTTCTATGGTGAGAGAGTTTGTGTTTGGTGGGCCTGGCGTTACTACCTTCCCAACAGTCTGCTGGTTGGCCCTAACAACACAGTGCCAGGCTGTCAGTGTGCCAGGCCCAGAGAGCAGCTGCCAGGCCAAACCAGCGGGCACTAATTCAGCCAGCCACAGGGAGCCCCCTCCATCCCTTCTTCTTCCAGACCCTCCCTATGGCTACAACTACCCTCTCATCATGTACACACACACACACACACACACACACACACACACACACACACACACACACACACACACACACACACACACACACACACACACACACACACACACACACAATGCAGGCTTTAATTATGACAAACTCGCCAAAAGCTAATCTCCCATCTTTTTTTAATCAAAGACATTTGTAGCTGAGGGGGTTGCCAATTTTCTAAAAACTAATTACCAGAATTTCTGGTGAATAAACACCTTTTCCTTTGACCAACAGTGGCCTTTCTCAATCAAGCAAAGCCTAAAAATCTCTCAAAGCCACACATGCAAGAAATTCTGGAAGCCAGTGTTAATGCTGTCGCAGAAGATTAATCAAAGCTTCATATTTTTAGACGTGTCCAAAGTTAGCATATTTACGACAATTTAATACCCTCATTTTATCTAAATAAAAAAACACATTATTTCTGAACATCACAAGCTTCTTGGGGGGGCTTGCATCATTAATTTGCATGCTTGTCATTGACACCATGTTCATTGCACAAATCATTACCATCCCGCTCGTTTTGTCATATTGTCCCCTGAATGAGAGTTCTGTCACTGAGCCCCGGGGACTGTGGCCAGGCCAGATACTCTGTGGTTGGTTAAGGGACGGCCAAGATGCTCAGAAGCATTCAGCTGCTCTTCTCGTGTGATGAAGACTTTCCACAGATTGTGAAGAGGTAACAGTTTTGACTTTGGAGTCAAAGACTATGTATTGTGTGCGATATCTACTGAAGTTAGCATCTAACTGACTAGAGCCGGCCCGTCCAGTCTAGGAGGCGATAGTGAGTCAGTGTAGCTCCAGTCTACCCTCCGTACAGAGAGAAGAAGTACAGCTGCCTGACTCAAGCAGACTCGGGGCTTGACAACATTACATCCATGATCCCTGCACGTATTGTTAGTTTGTTTTGATTACATTCAAAGTAGCAGAAACAAGAAAACGACTCGCACCCTCGCCTCGTTCCCACCACTGCCAGGAGGCTGCTGCGCCGGGAGTAGAGTGTGCCAGAGAAACGGGAGACGGACAAATCCTCCGTTAGCAGTCAGCACTGATTTAGCTGCCGTGACACAGGTCGGACTCAGCATCAGTCCGCTGTGAGTACCAGTGCTGAGACTTTTCCGAATCCGAGCCGCCGGAGCGTCTGCACGCTCCCCTCCAGGGAGGTAGTATTATGTCGGTGCGGAGGACGAAACAAAAACATGATTCGTTCACATATCTAAGCCCCATGTGAAGATCATAAGATAGCATTGTTATTTAGACCGGCTCTCAGAGTTTTAGCAGTCTGGTCTAATGAACTGACAGACAGACAGACAGACAGACTTACACAGGAGTAAAACATATTAGACTACTATAAACTTAGATTACAATAAATATGACAAACTACAACTAAAATATAAAACAAGATAACATACTTATTTAACTAGTTAGCTTTTTTAATAGCTGATGGTTTTGATGACTTTAGATTGTATGGAGCCAGTAGTAGAGGTGAAATACTGTCCCCTATTTATTTGGAGCAGGTGACTCAGAATTACACATTGAACCTTTAAAAGTCTTTTCTAGTCTTATTTTACACATTTCTACAAATAAAGCAGGAGAGGGATTGGACTAGGATCACACTCTGCTGTCAGAATAGGTTTGAGTCTTTCGGCTCTCATGCTTATTCAGACCAGGTTTGAAGGTAATCTATGGATAGCTTAATGCTAACAGCATGCTAACACTGCCAAGGGCAACATGCTGCTTTTTAGCAGGTACTATTACATTACATTTGCTAATTAGTATGAAGTTTTGCGGGTATCTGGTCAAAAAAACAAAAAAATTGTTCAAATTGAAATCTTGGCGTCATGATGGCACTAGAGGAAAAGTCAGGGGGTCACGATTCATCCTCTGGGGAACATGAATGTCTGTACACAATGTCATGCCATCGAACAGTTGTTGAAATACTTCAGTCTGGAACAAAGCGGTGGGCCAACTGACCGACCAACATTACCATCCAGAGTGTGAAGCTCCTGGCGTTGCTGATACAGTGTTCATTAGTGTACTTATGCACAGCGAGACCAGCTGAACACTGACATTCCTAAGGCCCTCTCTCTCTGCATCAAACACATTCTCATCTGCACCCTCACCTGTCACTCATCCTCTATTCGAGCTAGTCTGTCCCAGCTGAAGGTCACAATATGGCGAGTTCCTTTGGAGAGGCCCTTAAAGTCCCGATGCTCCATGCTGCCTGAGTCAACACGGCGCAGCAGTTCATAAAGATGCATATCGTGTGCCTCCATCTGTGTATGCGTGTGTTTGAATGAATGTGTGCTTATTCAGGGGTTCTTCCTGAGTTTAGGTTTCCTGACTACGGGGATACATACATACCGTTAGTAAAGGCTGGCTGAAATATTAATGCTGTGTTTTGTTCTTATTTTTTGCTGTACTTGAGAAGCCATCTGGATAGGTCGGCCTTTCTCATGTTAAATATTAAATCTCCCATTGAATACGACCAGGGGAGAGTAAAAGAGGGTAATTTTGTAATGTGAGAGAGAGAAAGAGGGAGAGGTGGTGGTTGGGGGTGGGGGTTGAGCAGGATTCAACAATAGGTTTTTCCTAACAGATGGAAGATTGGCTGCAGGGATATAGTTCAGTGTCATAGCAGAACCTGATATCTGATTATATTCCTCCCGGCTCACGAACACAAAGGGATTACATGTGGTTACATGAATAATGAAATTGAGATTATTTTGTTGACACGTGTCTAATTTGTTGTGCCACAGTTGGGAACTGCTGAATACTGCCTATCAGTCTGTCTCTTTGTGCCGCATTACTCACGTAAGACTGACAGATCAAATTCTTACAACAAGCCAATCAAACCAGGTCGCTTCTGGCCAAGTCTGCAACCTAAAGCAACTATCTGATTAAATGAAGCTAGTAATTAGCTGAGAAATGTCCATGTGGCAGAACTGAATCATGAGGGCAAATTTAAAAAGCTCACAAACAATCTGATTATTGACAGTTCAGTGGTCCAAACTGTGTGTTCAGCAAGAGAAATGCACCATAGTCTGAATGTGCACTTCGTCGGCAACAATGCATTTTAATGATGTGCTTAGGTTGTGCACACCAGCTAACATGACAAACTTAACATTGTGCAGTTTAAAGGGAGTGTAAATTTAGGTAAATTATCCCTGCGTTCTTAATAATTAACAAAATCCTATTAATTATGAACAAATCTGTAGCCTAACACTATTCAACAGGAGGGATGGTTGCCTAGGAGCTTTGGCCTGTTTTGAATACCTTGTAGCTTTGGCAGTGTTGGTAACTGGAGCCCCTGCAGTATGACAGTAATATAATGGAAAGTAAATAAGGTGGTGGTGGTGTAGAGGGGGGACACAATAACTTTGTTTTGGGTGCTGTCTGAAGGGCGCCACAAGCCTAGGTGATCAATAATGCAGTATGGCATGTGTCCGAGTGGCAACCAGTGTTGCCTCTCGATACTGTGTGGTTGAATAATGGTACAGAAATAACACCTGTGGTTAAGCAAAACAGTCCATAGGCAAAGCTGTGAAACATTTTAAAGTGATAATCATTGTCTATAATTCCCATTACACCTTGAGCAAACAGCGGGCCTGCAGGTTCCCACTGCTCAGTCAAAACAATAATTGGCCTTACACAGTTGAACAACCATTTTCGGATGCTAAATCAACACAGCTGGACATCCTAAAGTTGTGTTTATGTCTGTTCGCTACCTTTCCGACTTGAGTCCAAAAATAGCTCGGCAGCATCCTGCTGTGATGCTGAAGGTGCAGTCATCTTTCCCCTCTGAAGGACACGAAACTGTCTGAAGTTTGGGAGCAGGGGGAGTGGGGGAGGGAGGGGAGGAAGCGGTGACTACCGTGTGACAAGCGCCCTGTTCCTTCCTCCCAGGCCTGAGAAACAGGAAGTGCTGCACATAAGGCATTATTGTGACGGAGAGGAAATGCAAGGTCTTCTAAAATAAGAGCCCCAATCTGGTTGTCAATGAAAGGAGCCTGTCCTGCACAGCCCCACAGAGACCCCCCCTCCACAACTCCACTGTTGAGTGACGCAGGTATATAAAACAAGATCCCATTCTGTAGCCATACAAGACTTTTATGTGTAATAAATCCTAAAATTAAAATACATACATAACAAGTCAATGCATTTAAGTCTACATATAAAGTCACGGAAAGGTATTAACTTTTAGAAGATTTGAGTGCAGCGGCTCAAAGATAACAATCAAGTGAATCAGCACTAAGATCCTGTGTTAAACCTTTTGTTCCCTGCTGAACCCACCCACATACAGATTGAGCAACAACAGCATTTTAAAGGGTTAAAGGAGGCATATGGGTAGGATCCATCCTGCTTGTGTTTAGCAGAAGCTGAGGAGGAGCTGGTTGCTAAGAGAGATGCAAGGCTTTGTGCCGGCTGCCTCCCAGTTAATTAAAATCCTACTTTATCTGTTTCACGCATTCAATTAGAAAGCTCTGGAAAGGGCCCAAGCCTCTGTATATAGATAACCATAGCAATAAGATGTGATTAATACGGGGGGCCTATTTGCGCTGCAGCAATGCCCTGCTGTTGCGTCCGTGCCTCGTTTTGATCCCAGGCACCGACATCTGATGATCCAGGCAAAAAAAAATGGCTGTGCAGACTTTCCAAAGAGGCACCTCAAGCAGCAAATTAAATGGATAAGATCTGCTTTTGCAGAACATGGCAGGTGTTGGCCACCTGTGATCATGTGCATCTGAATTGCAGCAACGACTGAAGCTGCAGAGTCAGTATCACTGTTAAGCCTGTGCCAAGACTAATGTTTTTCTTTGGTCATCTGTAATCAAAAGAAGTGTCAGCTAGCAATGTTTTTGCTCAATTAACAGCAGATCCATCAACGTCCCTCGCTGCTTTCTCACAATCAATTAACTGTGACACAGAAGTCAAGCTGTACCCGCAATAAATCACGCTAAGCTTAGTATATTATGGTTTAATGCGCATGTGGAGATGTTTATGAGGCAAAATGCTTGACATACAACACAAATAAAAAAGGAACAGACAGGCATACGTTTAGTCACAAAACAATAAAAAATATAGTTAAGTGAACTGGTATGCAACGTCCAAACAACTAAAGAAAGTTTCTCCAAACACCTGGCATCAAACAAACCTCTGCACAAAACAGAATATTTACTGCCATCTACTGGTCACAAACAATGGAACAGCATACATCTTTATACATATCCTTATATGGCTTTTCCTTTAAGATCTGAAAGACCTGAATGACTGCATGAGTGAAGGTAAGAGGGACTCGGGTGTCGATGTAAAATGTTCTCCTGTCATGCCAAAAGTGTCCCTTGGCAGGTCATTAGCACTGGGGCCAGGCAGGGGCTTCACCTCTTGGTTGGGGCATGAAGGAGCCGTCACCATCCTACCAGGGGTCATCATATCCCCCATGCTTTCTCTGGGGATCTGATCTTGTGATATTTGTAGAAGGAAGCCTCTTCCTATGGCAGGTAGGGCCAGGATGGACGACTGCTCTTTCCCAAAGGGCCTTCCTCCACCCATTGTGTCTGTCAGTACCTCCGTGCGCCCTCTGCCTACACCTAGAGACAGGGGACTGTTAAAAGACATTTGTTTCCCAGGGTCTTGGACTGGAGCCTGAGCTGCTGGGTCAGGGGAAACATTGTTGAATCTCGGAGGGCTCATAAGTGGCTTGTGAAGGAGAGGGTCCGCTTGTAAAGGAGTAGAGGGTTCAAAGGAATCTGCCTGCTTTTGGCCGTGCTCCTCTGCTGCAGGTGAGGTCTGGGATGGAGACTGAGTTCGAGGGTTGAAGCGAGCCAGCAGACCTTGCTCTGTGACGGGGTAGTGTTCGGCAGCCCACTCCTGCCGCTTACGACGCATTTGCTCCAGATTCCTGAGCTCTCTGGGCAACTCCAACACACTCTCCTATGGATGCAAACAGGTAAGACTGTTTGTAGACTGATGGATGTGCTTTAAGGATAGGTTCACATTTAGAGGAACAATTACAGTGGTGCAATGTACAGACTGGCATGAGAGTATTGTGTCATGATAAACTTGAAAAGTATGAGTCATATCTTTTATCTTTTAAATGAGCTTCATTAAGGTTTTTGATGAAAGCAATTCACAAATCGAAGCAGTTTAAAACCATCTCAATAGTAAGGAATCAAATCAAATTATTTTTGTCAGATCATTTGATTTATTGATTGCTGTCTGGATGTAAAGAGAATTTCACCAAATATATATTTTTATTAATTCTAAAATACATTACCCACCCTAGCTCTAGTGTTTTGTCATCTATTATTTTGCTAATAATTGTTACACACACTGAAGAAAACTCTCCGCTCTCGACTCAGCGGGGCACAACCTCTCAGCTCAGCGCGTGCACAAACACACATTCATGTAGAGCATGTGGGGGCGGGACTGATGCAAACGCATAAGCACGCTTCTATATCATCATGTTTGCATTGTTTTGAAGTGAAAAATAGTGGTTGTAAAATGTACACACATAGCAAATCGCAACTTGTTTATTAGAATAAAACATTAATACAACAAATTAGCCGGCACTTATGAAAAGCTCTGTATGCCCTGGAAATGTGTGGCTTATTTGTGAACTACTCACCATGCTGAAATGTTCCAATTCATCAGGCTGGTAGTGGCTGCTGTTGATGTATGAATCCACCAGGGTCATGTAGTCTGTCATGAGAGTATCCAGCAGCACCAGTCTGAGAGGCTGAAGGTGGATCCCTGACAGAGCCATCACCTTAAGCATGGGGACAGGACAGGGCCGCTTGTAGAGCATCTCCCTTTCTTCCTGTAAAGACACATACCAGTGATTACAGCACATACATCTGCAACTATACACTAGGGCTGAACGATTTGGAAAAAATATGTAATTGCAATTATTTTTGACTGATATTGCAAATGCGATATGATTCACGATATTCTTATTCTCATTGAAAAATATATTTAAATTATCATGGTGTGATTGTAGCGAGGATCTGGACCAAACAAAATTATTTAGGCTGTAGAATACGATATGTAGGCTGGGACATCTCTGCAGAAACACAATGTCATTCAGAATAGTATTTCTACACATATTTTGCCTTTAATGTATACAGTCTTGTGCAGGTGTGGATATTGTACTAGTCCATATTGGTTATGGATAGAATTTAGATGAATAGTTCAGCCCTACTAAATAGTAAATATGTCACTGTACCTTGGTGAACTGTGACTTCATCAGAAGGGTTAAGAGCTGGGAGGAGGGCACCTTCAGGTGGAGACTCACCACCTCTTGCAGAGTACTGACTCTGTCGGGAAGGAGACCTCCTGAGCTGGAGTAGAAGCACATGACATCTGCCACCTAAACAGAAGAAAGAAAAGCAGGTAATAAGAACACTCAAACAAACAAATAGGAGAGAAAGTAAGCCACCGTATACTGCACTCTTACCTGCGTATCAAAGACGTTGGTTAGTTTTACTCCATACTGAGCAATCAGACATCCAGCAAGGGCTCTGCAGTCATGAATGACCTTTACAAAATGTACAACATAAATGTTACGGTTATAATCAGTGAGTAAACAGTATTTCCAGTCTGTTTATAATGCTAACCTTCAGTATGTGTCTATTTTCCAGGATCATGGAAAGACCGTTCTTAAAGGCTTGAGCTCCAAGTAAAAGGATATCAAACAGGTACACCCTGTTTTTAGTGGCAATCTAGATGAATGAAGACCAGTTTATGTTATTTTCTTATTTTTGTGATGCTTGAGAAAGGAGCGAAGGACAGAAGGAAGGACTCAAAGAAGCAGGAATGCAGAACTTCTCACCTGCAGCCAACACAGTCTCCCATGCTTAAATACCTCGACTCCATCAGCGACCACACCTATCACATCCTGCTTCTTGATGTGCATCACCTGACGGGCGGGAACTCAAGACATAAGGGTTTTTGAGACAACAGGTCTCCACCATTATATACTCACATCCACATAGAATTTCATATTGAAAAATATGCCATTTAAGTGATTTACGCAACAGAAAAAGAAACTTCAAATAACTTACAGCAGACCCAAACTTCTCATGAAACTCATCAATGACTACAAAGTTGATGTACTCCTTTTCATCTTCATCACCATCTGTGCAATAGGGATTAATTATGATTAATGACATTTGAAAGCTGGAAGTATTCTGAAATTTAAACATTAAATTATTATTATTATTATTATTATTATTATTATTATTATAATACTCACCCAATGTAATTGTCTTCCTGTATGGTTGAAACTTTTCCACATTCAAATGCTCTTTCAGGCTGTGTTCATTGACATTTCTGTGCAACACATTGCATGTTACAGTTAATGTCACAGTTAATGTCACAGTTAATGTCAGTGCCAGCAGTGTGTTGTCAACAATGGTGGCACGTTGCTGGTCGATAACTTACCCAGTGTCAGCGTTTGCTCCACTGGTAAATTCCACTGTTGAGATTATACAAAAACATGTCAGATGTCAAAACTTTTAAATGAAATATTTCTAAATGTTAAACTGTTCAATCCTGCCTTCACTTTTCAGATCTCACTGGTCGAGAGTGAACTAACCATTCAGGATCTCATGCCCGAAGAACATTTTTGAGCCAGGAAATGTACAGCCATTACTGCCACTAACTGAAACAATACACACAAGTTAACACGGGGTCAATATTACTTTAGATTGTTAGCATGCATGCAGCACTTTAGACTGAGTTAACTCAACAATTTATGCTAACTTTACAAATAGAAATGTTTTCCAACCGTCCGCCAAAATCAACGTTTTGTTGGGATTGATACGCTGGACGACGCCAAGGAAAGATGAATTCTTGAGGGTCAGTTTGACACGTTTTCCCTCGAGGATATTCAGCAACTGGACGTCGTCCTCAACCATTTTGAAGTCACGCACGTTGAGTTGGTATAAGCGGTTAAACACAGTTAAACGGCTATCTTAGAAACACGGCTGTGGACGTGTTTTCATTAGCCAGCTAGCAACAACTAGCTAAAGCAAAAAACTTGTCATTTAACTTTACGTGAGCTAGCTAGCATGTCGAAGCGCTAATGTTGCATCCACGAGACGGTTTGTAACCTTTGAGGTCAATGTTGCGTTCAAAAGCTTCTCGTTAATTTCCATCTCAACTTCCTCGTCCTTGGCTAATACAGACACTTTCGCACACAAAAACGTAAAGGGCGTTAACATGCAATATCTAATATATAAATATCTACTAATATATACTTGCTGCTATACAAACTGCACATCAACACATTTGTTTTGTGTAGTAAATCATTTTAAAACATGTGACTTTGATGACCCCCAGTGGAATAAAAAGGCAGTAATGTATGCGGCGCGTGAGGATGAGAATTACATTTGATGATGGTCATTTTTAACTGTCATTAGGTCAAATATGGACGAATATGAGTTGAATCTTTGTTTTTGTTTTTATCTGGATTCAATATGGTTATGTTAATTCAAGCCAGTTCAACACACATATGTGTGATCTCCTTAAAACCAGGGGTAAGCAAAAAAGAAAAAGAAACGGTTTATACCTATACTGATTCAAACATTTTTGTTTTATATAAGGTTGCTGCTCAGATCTCATCTATGTCCTACTTTTCTACATTCTGCTCAGTGTAGAGTATGAGGTGGTGGAACAGCAACAGGAGCAGGCAGAGCTCATACAGTATGTACTGCATGAGTACACATTAACACTAACATTTTAGTGATCTTTTTCTTCATATATAGCCTATGCTGCAGCAGCTAATTCTCAATAACCACAGAAGGTCAGTATGCTCCCAGTTGGTCAGTATATAACTCAAAAAGATCCACCAGGGGGTGGTCACAGTCCAACAGTTTGTTTCTTAGAAATCTGATCATTTTCAATCTGATAAAGACGTTTAACAGAAAAGCAGCTATACATTTTCATCCACATGGTAAAGTCTGTGCATGTGACCATTTTTCATTTGTTTCTCTATACAATGTGTCAGTGCCCTGTGTCAGCCTACAGTACATCATTAGAGAAAATGTGAATCTATTACAATAAGATCTCATCATTTATCAAGAATCATTTATCATCATTCACTGCCCTTTTTACTTACACCGTAAAGACATAAATCACCATGATGCCGGCTGCAGCTGTGACTGGCTGACTACTAATTCTTCATATTTTGCAGCAACGTCTGACCACAGGGTTGATGCCTGAAGTGGTACCTGCTCATTTGCACCCAGGTGTATTAAAAAAAATGCATTAGAAAATGCAAATCAACATAACAATTGGAAGCTGATGGATGCAGATTATGATTGACATACATGGCAAAGTTATTAAAAATAATATATAACACCAATATATGTTAGACCAATAGTAACATACATGAAAACAACAGTTTGCCACTAGTCACTTTTATTATAGGTTATAACTTCAACTTTCAAGAAACATTTACATTTCTAATTAGACATGAGGTCATTCAGAGTGCACCTAAAAGCAGATGTAGGATTATGGTCTGCCCAAATGTTTTAAATGATGTCAGAGTTTAACAGGATTGGATCGGTTGAATCAAGTCACTCCTGGAGTAGAAGTGCATGTCTGAAAGTCTGCCTTTCAGTTTTCCTTATCACCGTGTGTTTGTTGTTGGTCTAAGGTTGGGTGGAAACACACAAGGCAATTGTTATTTTTTATTTAATTTCTCTCAGCAGTACTTGGCTCAATATCACGACAAAAAAATTGAGATCAGATTTAGATGTGCCTTAAGCCACATGGGGATAGGGTTTAGGCATCACTGATAACAGCATTGATACAGAAAAGGGTGCAGACATCTTACCAGAAGTAGCCAGCTGCTAATACACAGGTTATCACAACTTCACTCTGCCTCTGGAAGCACGTGAACTTATACGGCTCGTCTGTGGACTGCACACAGGGTGGCACCTCATCTAAGGGAGGACGCTCTGGGGTGCGGGAGGCACAGAGCTGTCTCGGATTTAATCACAGACTGTATGCACCTTAAATTATTTGTGCTGTGTGTTGCACCTCCTGAGCTCAGTTAAAGTCAATTGCAAAAGGGGCAAACGCAACGCTCCAGAGCTAATTAAACAAAATTCCCTTTTGCTTAAACTAGATGTTTTATGTTCAAAGAAAAGCAGTGATTAATTGCTTTTCCAATTATATCCTATGTAAGGATTTCCACATTATCTATTACAGCATACTGCTAACCCTGGTGTGTTTGTTCTTTGAGGAAAGGTGTATAAACATCCAATGTAGTTTTAAAGTCATCTTAATATTCAAATGTTCTCAATAATCCATAATCACATGTTAATCCCTTAAATCAATCTTTTAATGGCCCTTAGGTGTCAATTGTCAACACACTTACTGCGTTGTTATTCATTGGCATAATGTCTGCACAAATCCCTTTTCACAGAGCTCTGTTCTCCACCCGGATACGTGTGATAAGACTCTTCTTAAAGCAGTTAAAAGACTTCAGGAAACATCCTCTCTGTAAGGTATGGTACAATGACTTTATCCCCCATATCAACCTTAATGGAACCTACAGCCACTGGTGTCTTTAGAGGAAGGTCCACCCTGTTCCTGTTCGGCAGTCTGAATAAATAAAAAGGTTTTTAGTAAAATACAAAAGGATCACATCCCACATAGTTTCCAAAATGTATTAATTTCAAGGACCCCCATGAGACTTTGGGTTTAGTTGTGGAGACTGAAATCTATGATCCAATTAGTTATTATTATTATTTATTAAAGTTTCAAATGAGTGAGATGACAGTCAAATGTATTAACTGCTTCTCATTTTATTCCCCTAAAGAAAGACTTACCAGACCAAACGTATTTTTATTTTATTTTATTAAAGTTGTAAAGTAAAACACCTGTAAGAAATTGACTTTTGACGCAAGTAGTAACGCCTGGTGAAGTATAGAGCTACTCTGTGTGAGTGACAAGCCCGGCACCACGGCCGCCCACTCACAAACAGGCTGGGTGACTCTTAATTGTGTAACGTTCATTGACGAGTCAGCACAATGCTGCTGAGACCGCGGAGGCGCACTGAGCCGAGCAGAGCGATGAAATGCTCCCATCGAGGAGAACACAGATGGACAGTCTAGTTCAGCCGCTCGTCGCCCAGTACCTCGCCATGGGATGTCAATCAAAAGAAAACTGCCAAAACGAAAGTATAACGTCGGACGAAAAGGGAAAGGACGATGCGTAAGTGGTTTTTATACTGAAGAGTTTCTGGCGTTGTTTTCGCGAAAATGTGCGTGTGGGTTCAACAGTAATTTGATTATTTCCAGTTATCGGAGATGTGCTAGTGACTGTTTTTTAATAGTAAAGTCTTAATTTTGGTGCGTTAAAACGGAATTGATGCTACCTAATTGTTTTACGCACAGGTTCTTTAATCTCAATAGTTATTACTTTCTGACCTGCTGCACTTAAAACTGCACATGTTTCGATCAAATTCCTTCTTGTTTACTGGTCAGTCAACATTTCAAACTGGATGTCCGCAATCAACCGGTATTTCCCCAAGTTAAAGGAAGGAAATGAGAACAATGAATAGCGAAATTCCAGGAGGGGGTTCTTAAACTCAAACAATGGCTTCAATTTCTAGTCACAATTACACAAATCGTTTCATGTGTCATAATCTGTGCTCTCATAAGATTATGGGTTGACACACGTGCACATACATCTTCATAGGCAAATAGAGAAAGGCCCACTTTTCATTACAACAAGCCCTCCTGTCCCCTCGCCCCCTGACTCTTCTTGTGTTGCTGTTTCTCAAGGAGAGTGACTCCAGGATGCAGCTCCAGGCCTAGAGTTTCTCCTCCAGGCCGTCCTCACAGGTTCCACAAACCCAGCCCGGCCCAGCCCGTACCCAGTAAATCCATGATGTCTCTGGGTGCCCTCACCAAAGGGGGGAGCTGGGAGGAGCTCATCCAGGCCTGTCTGCAGTCCTTCGGTAAGTCCACCCTAACCTGCTTTGGCACTAGTGTTGATTTTGACTTGTCGGAATACTGCAGTGAAGGCGTACAGCAGGAGCACACAGGGGTTTGTGGTCCATGTTTGTGCAACACTGATATCTGACAATTCTTTGGATTTCTTTTGTTTGACTCATGCTTTTCTGCAGTACTTGTCCCTGTTATTGAGAAACAATAAGATAAGCCTTAGTTTACGCGAGATCACATGCTGTTGTGGTTTCCCATAAGTCTCTGTTTTTCCCACCACCTTTGCTGCAAACCTCCAACAAGTTTAGGCAGGCCTCTAAAGAAAAGGAGTGGGAAGCTTTGCATTTGAAAGTGAAAAGGGATTGCTTAACACAGCTGAATTTATTCATGTTTAATGTAGGATTTTATGTTTCGAAGATTATACTGATGCTTGCCAATCAGATTAAGTTTTTCTTTTTTGCTTCAGTGATTCAGAAATATTGAGGAAAACAGTATTTGATGATTACGTGTGTTATCAGGCACTGTAGTTGTTGATTAATGTATCAGTATCAGTATTTTATTGTAAGCAAGACATATGGAGGCTTCTTTAAATGAGAATTTATCAATGATCATTGGCTTCATCCAGTTGTCTGGAGAGCTCTGAAAGAGACACACTTTCAAATTGCTGTTGCCTGGTTACACAAATGGAGCAGGAGCAATGGAGAGGCGTTACAATGGGCTGCTCATAAAATGACATCCCATAACTACAAACCGGGCAGCAATGACAGCCTGCTGCTCATTTCAGATTTAAAAAGGAAAGAGAATTATTCAGAGGAAGAAGAGTTAAAACCCTGTAGCAAAGTATCACAGCATGCTCTGACTTGCTTAAAGAAGTGGGGGATCCACACCCAGATGGTATCTGACCGAGTACAGTATGTTATGACTGGGGTTGTCCTTGAACAGCTTCTCCTGATAAAATAGCACATAGTCTCGCTCCTCCTGGCCAACATCACAGGCGAACCCCTAAGGTCCTCGAGTCCTGCTGCCACCTTTTCAAATGTGAGAGTGCACGTAAGAGCTATTTGAAGGATTACCTGATGGCAGCTTCAAGCCTGGCCGAGCCGAAAGGTCAGCTCCCCTAACAGAGGTCCTCAGATGCTGACCAGCCTTTGAAATGCAGAGCGCTATGAGATGTGGATCAATAGCTGTTGACATCATCACTCTCTCCAGACTACACTGCTCCGAACATGCAGCGTCGACCTAATTCATATATATTTCATATTCTTTCCAATTAATATGATTTTTTTATTAGATATCATTTATAAAACATGTAAGATATCAAACAATATGATTCTTACTGTGAGAACTTTTACATTACTTTTACACGTTTCTTTGCAGATCATCAAAAAGCATTGAATTCATTAATCTAACAATAAGTTCTTAATTGTTAAAATGTCTTAAATCAATCTTTCAAAAGTCTTAAAAATGCTAAGACATGGGAAGTAGGATTTGATGAGTCGTGTTTTTTTCTGTCATTAAAATCTCTAAATAATCGGTAACATCTCATTTTAAATAATTCACCAAATGCCCCTCGCATTAACATCACGCAGATCAAGAAAGCGGAACCAACAACACTCATATTTTGTATGATGCTCAGAGCGGAACATGTGGAAGGGAGAATTCAATGAAAATTGGCTGAAAGTTATACACCCTCGATGTATACAAGGCACGATGTATTTTGCGCAGGAAGTGTTTAAAACTTGGCTGGATAACTGATGGCGTGTTTTTCTTCAGTTTTGATTATTGTAAAGTTGGTCATAAATATAATTCCACGTGGCATAAACATATTCTTAAATTGAATTTGCCTTAAGCTGTAGCAAACCTGTTTTAGTTATCTCCCAATCATCCACTGCTTTTTGCTAACTTTGCTTGCTTGCTAACAAGTTTTCACACACTCATTGTCATGTGGTGTCCTGGTGTTATAGCTGACTCAATGTGGATATATTTCTTAAATCAAATCAACTTCTATTTGATATAATTAGTCAAACTACTCCACAGTCTTTCGATGTACTCCCTGGCAACTGCAGTGATACTCCCTGGAGTACAAGTACCCTTACTGGGAATCACTGCTCTAAAGTATAAATGCAAATAAAGTTACAGTCCTGATTATTATTATGGAGATGTTTGTTCAGAGAACAGCGAGATAAGCATCATCCTGCATCTGACTTGGGACTCCTCTAAAACAAAGAGACCAGAGAGTCTAACAGGCTCTGTCAAAACAAGGAAAAGCGACACGCAGGCTTGGAGCGGCTGATAAATGTCTAAGATAACCTTAAAAGTGTGCCAGGCGCTGCGTGCCCTTGGCTGTGTTTATCACCGTACAGTATCACACAGATCCAGTGTAGCGGGCGGCAGCTTTCCTAATTTTCCAGTCAGGAACAGACAGTTCAGAGGGGATTTCCTCCTGCAATTAACCCTGAGCAGGGAGGGTTAGTGGTTGGAAAGTTGTGAAAAGAAGGATGGAGCAATTGTTTACCTGATGGAGAGTCATGACTTCCTGTTGTGCATTTGCAACAAGTTCAACTTTGGCTGATTCAAACCTGATTGTTATCAGAGTGTAAGTTCATCATTTTAGTAAAACAGGCTTATAGCGGAGTTTACCACAAATGTGGAAAAAGAAGAAGTGGGTGTTGCTTTTATATACACATGTTTTCACTGCATCAAAATGTTTCTACTTCACCAGCCATTTTATTGCTGCTCTTTACTGCTCTTCTCCTTTACTCTCTTAATGACTTGACTGGTGAGGTCATTGATATTCTTTGGGTTTGGCTGGTAGTGGCTGTGTGCTACAAACAGAAACACACCCCATGCAGGCTATGAGGGCTGGATTAGTCAGCTGCGGCTGGAGTGGTGAGTTGCTTACAGATAACAAAGATTAGAAAACATGTTGCCATGGCGTCCGAGGTATTTCCAAGGTGATATGGTTTAAAAGTGGGTCCATAGACGCCCGATGTCCTTGATGGTGTCAAGATACTGGTAAAGCTTGAAGGGAAACAATTCTCGGCTTCAGAAAACTCACAGATGTTTCTTGGGCTTCACATGTTCAGCACAATGTGTTCACTCTCTACAGATTGTGGGACTAAGATGTCAAAAGCCCAAAATGTCCCAATATGTTATATACATAATATTTTTAAAGATGCAATTTAGTGCTCTTCCTCTTTATGTCAACCACTACTTCACCACACGTAGCAGTGGTTATACGTTTCCCAGATAAGATAGATAAGTGGTGTGTTTCTGCAATTATAGGTCAGACCTGGCATTGTGATGCTATATGTAATATTGTGTACACATGTAGGATAATAAAAATGGTTGACAAGAAAGCTTCTCACTCCGTGGGTTTCAAGATGTCAGTTGTAGCGTAGCAGCAGACAACCAGGATAAGAAAAGGTGGTCTGGTCACAAAGGGAGGAAGTGAGATATACGCAAGGAAAAAGGAAGCGAAAAAGGTAGTGAGACAAGCGAGCCGCAGAGGTTCACACAATCAGAGGAAAAGGCAAATCTTCAGAAAGGGGTCTGTGGATGGTATGACGAAATGTGTTAGTGTATTCATCCGTTGGTGTTTTAGCTGGTTAAACTAACCCTCTGTTGTCCATTGATGGAAACTACTATGTTATGGTTTTCACACGTAACACACATTATTATTCAGTATTGAGGAGGACCAATCTTTCAAGCTAGAGAAGTCAGAAAGTATTGAGAGATGGACCATGAGAAAGACATAGAATGTCATCAGCTTTATCTTCTAAAGAGTTGACTACAACGTAAAGTTAAACACACATGTGATAAGTCAGATGTCACTGATTCTGGTTTGATAAATCTAAACATAGAAAACCTTGTGTCACCTTTTTGATGCAACCTTTATTTTAAGAGAATGACGTGTTGTCTTGCAAAGGGAATTTATTTTCTCCACTTTGTAGCAATGAGGGTAAATTCAAGTGTGTGTGCATTTTGTCTTGCAGACCCAGATGGTTGTGTGTGTGGGAGCAGACACCTGTTGAACATCACCCTGACCATGCACCGTATCCACATCTCCTCCAGTGATCTGCTGGACAAACTCACCACTCTATATCCTTTAAACATTCTGACACAAGGCTATAACTGCTATTTCTTTCTTTTACCTTTATTTTACCAGGAAGTCCCGTTGAGATCTTAAAATGCAACACATACAACATGATATACACAAATTCCAGCGGTTAGACACAGTTGCCTATCAAGAAAAAACAACCACATGCCTCCATCACCACATCCTTTAAAATGCTAATCTCACAGTCGAACAATGCACTGGCTAATTTTGAGCACCAAATGCAACATGGGATCAGATCACCGGCTCTGTCGTGTGCTGCTTTCCTTTGGTTGTCAACAGCAACGGGCTATCAAGCTTGTACTTGGCTTACAATGCAGCCTGTAGCTGTCAGTGTAAAATGTGATCGGCAAGTGGCAGCTCATGTTTACTCCTGCTGTCAGTTGCTGTAGACCTTTTACATCTCTGTCTGTGTGACTTCCCTCCACTCTGGGTCCTGTATCCCATGCATTCAATAACCATCATGTCAATCTCTATAACTGATCCTGCATTCATATGCACAATCTGGAGGCAACGGGGCAACATTTTTGTAGCGGTTTGTCTGTTTGTAGTCTGATTTAGTATTGACCAATCACATTTGAGCAGGCTTTGGTTGATAATAGGTGAACTGTCAGAGACTTATCGTCTGAAGATGATTTAACTTTTTATTAGCTTAAAATGAGCTTGTAACGAATGAGCAGCGCACAGAAGAGGAAACCTCGGCCCGGATATCCGGAACGCCAAACATTTGGCAGTTTCCCCCAGAGGCTAAATCGTCGTCAGACAGATAGTCGATGGGTTCTGAGATTTCCATAGTGTATTAGGTCTCTTTCATTTTCCCCACGTCACTCCTAGAGAATGTTTTCCTTTTGTCGTGCCTTGTGACTTGAGTGAAGGGCCTGTAATCTAGTCTTCCATTCAGGAAACAGCAGTGGCGTCACAAAGCCTCTCAGAGGAGCCTACTGGCCCCGGTGACCAGCCTTGGAGTTTCAGGCGATAATTACCTCTGCCTCTTTCACATACAGGTCCTCTTCAGCTATATATAAACACAGACCCTCTATTGCTTTAAAGAGGCCCCAGCTCACACAAACTTACTTCATAGCATGCAATGTTGAATGCCCCTTTGCAATCTTTAACCCTCTCTTTCTGAGCCCAAGACCCAAAAGGACATCAAATAAATTCAGTGAGTGGGTTAAGATGAGGGAAGAAACACGGGGGCCATTAACAGCCTGCTTCACAGTCTGGCTTTGGGATTGCGTGGGCAGTTCTTCTGCTCCCATGACGCAATTAGCCTTTTTATGTGCATCACTTCAAGCTGATTTCTGCCAATTGAGAGCTAAAGTGTCAGTCTGCTTCATATAATAAGCACGTGTTTATGTGTACTGTATATAAATTGATTGGACAGTGTTTTTGTGGCAATATGGAAGGCAGAGGGACCGTATGAATTAATATTATTCTTATGGGCTGACAATATTGATGAAAACATCTTTAGAGTCCCACCACTAAACAATGCACATTAATCAACAGTTGTTCCACAGTATATGAGGCATCGATTGTGTGTTCTCTTTGTACATTTTGTTATTCATTTACTCCTGTATGCCAGAATGATTCATTCAGTGATCATCAGAGTTTTGCTCCATGCAGTCGCCTCCTCCCACATCACCAAATGCCACTTCTGTTCGCCTTTTAGTTTAGTTGCTGTATTTTCTTTTATTAATGAGTTGTTTGTATGAAAGACACCTTGCAGTCTAATTACACATATGTTCATTGTTTACTCAAAACATGCCTGTACCGAACAATGTCTACAATCAGCAAATATACCTGCAAGCTATTTTCACACAAACAAGTGTTGCAGACTCCTGATGTGAACCCCAGCTTTAACTTTCGGACAATAAAAAACACACTTTACTAAGGTAATAATCACGATCAGTCAACTTTAACTTCTTAACCAAAAGCCCTTACATTTAAAATAGCGATGGACAATGAGCAGCCAACAGAGTGCCAGAAGATATGCTACCTCATCAGGTCAGTTTAACACACAGACGCATTGTAAGAGTCTAACTTTAATTGTATGTTCTGTATCAGTCACATGGTATCATCTCGGACCTCCAGGTATTGGATCCAGGAATTCTGGATGATGTTCCGGTTGCACCACAGCTTGTCAGACAGCCTGGATGAGTTCCGGGAGCTGATCCGAGAGCAGGGACAGGAGCATCTTTGCTCTCTCCTCGAGACCAAATGGATGTAAGTGTTAATCTCTGACCAGCTGGCAACTGCGACATTAGGCCTACACGACATTCAGTTGTTTGTTCAGTCACGGAAAATACTGAAATCAGTCACGATCGAGAATACAGACCTTGAACTGTGAACGGTAGAACTTTGAGGCTGCTAATGTAGCTTCAAAGTTAGATCAAAGGTTTGTTTTCTCTCTTTTTGACTCCACATATAGCCTACCAGTACATTTGTGTCTTCTATTTGCCACACTTGACTCCTTGGCTACTTGGGCTGCAGCTAACAATGATTTTCATTATCAGATAATCTGTAAAGATTTCTCTGAATTAATCAATCAACCGTTCGGTCTATAAAATGCCAGAAAATGTGCATCACAATTACCCAGAGCCCAAGGTGACGTCTTCAAATGTCTGGTCTTGTCTGACCCACAGCCCAAAACCCAAAGATATTCAAATAGCTATCATAGAAGACTATATTTTGTATGTATGTTTTGGAATCCCTGAATAGGTTCAATAAAATTTTGGTTAAAAAGTGATTTTAAATGGAAATTAAAATATTACTTTAATGTAAGTAATTGGTAACAATTATCAAAATTGCCAATTCATTTTCTGTCAATCAACATTTCAGTTCTATTCAACCTCCAAACTCTACAGTTCGTGGCTGCACCATTATGTCCAATGGAAAAGTTAGTATAAATTACAAAATGTACATGTAATTCAGCATATTGGTATCTTTGGAAGTGTTAGCATCTTGACTAGAATTTAAAATAGTGAGAAATGCCTGGCCACATTAGCATGAGTCTGTTATGATAGATACAACCATATCTAAAGCTGTTATTTTCCAATTTCTGAAGTCATGCTAACCTTTGCCGATTGTAAATGTTGTAATGTTGTATTCGATGATGTTCTAGAAATGAACGGGACTGGTCGTGGAAGGCCAGCCAGAAGATCAAAGCTAATAGCAGTAAAAAGAGGAAGGTCTCTCTTCTTTTTGATCACCTGGAGCCCATTGAGCTGGCTGAGCATCTCACCTTCCTGGAATTCAAGTCCTTTTGCAGGATATCAGTGAGTATATTCAAGTGTATGTAGGTTATCTTTTGCACATTGAGGATTTGCTTATTTGTCATGCATCTCTGTGATCTGAAAACCATAAGGCATTTCCTCTCCACGGGTAATGCCTTGCAGTTTCCGTGCAGCAGTTAATGCTCCTCTCTCTGCTCTCTCTGCCAGTTTGTAGACTATCAGAATTACATTCGAAGCTGCTGCATAAAGGACATCCCCGTGATGGAGCGTTCCATCGCCTTGTGTAATGGTATCTCCCAGTGGGTTCAGCTGATGGTGCTGAGCAGGCCGACCGCTCAGCTTAGAGCTGAGGTTTTCACCAAGTTTATCCACGTGGCACAGGTAGTGGTTTACTCAACTCCTCGCTATTACTCTTACACTTTCTGTTCCTGGTTTAGCAGAAGAAAATAGAACTCTGTTTGAAACATATCCTCTTTGCCTACATCTATGTGCTATTGTTCACGCACATTATATAACTAATGACAGTCTATTGTCACACTCTGAACAGCACTATAGATGCTACATAATTGGCAGTTGCATCATGCATATTCACAGAGCTAGTAATGATTCTCAAGAGCTCCGCTGCAGGATTTAGCGTACCCAAAGATTTCACCAATAGAAAAATATTAACTGAATACAAGCTAATGGAGTCATCAAGTGGAACATACTGAGACCGCAAAGAGTTTGTGGAAGTGGGAAATAGAGAAATGTCTCGTGAGTGTGGTTGCTGTTCAGACCTTGCTTGTTAAAAACCACTCCATTGTGAAGCTGCATGCATCCTGCTGAGAAGCGATGCGCCGGCTTCAGGGAGCCGTTAGGCAGGCTTGTACCCCGAGGACCTCTTGCACTGTTACACTAATGCACCAGTCTGCTGCTGCTCACTGCTGTCAACCATAAAACCCACGGGTGTGGAAAACGAATTTCACACCATAATGCTCCAGTGACGGCACGAATAAGAGAACTGAAAAGAGGGGGAAAGCACTTCCAAAAAAAAAAAGTGAGCTATCAGAGCGCGGTAAGAAAAAGCCAACAATGTAAGTGGTTTATGTAACTACAGGGTTGTAGATTATATAACCAGGGCTACCTGGAACAAGTTTAATTGTGCGTGTTTATGTGTGTGTGCGCGGATGCACTGATATGTGTACTTTTTTATTGTGTGCGTCCACTAGAGTCTACATCTTATGCACAATTACAACACACTAATGGCGGTGGTTGGAGGGCTTTGTCACAGCTCGATCTCCAGACTGAAGGACACCACCTCACATGTACCCAATGAGGTCACCAAGGTAAAATAACACCTGCCGACATAAAATCCAGCTGATAATAGAGCCAAAACATCCTCATAAAAAACTCTATTCACTTCCCAGGAATTGAACGAGATGACAGACCTGCTGTCCTCTTGCAGAAACTATGACAACTATAGACAAGCGTACAACAGGTGTACAGGTTTTAAAATCCCTATCCTTGGCGTCCATCTCAAAGATCTGATTTCGGTCAACGAAGCCATGTCAGACTATGTGGAGGACAATAAGGTGAATATCCAGAAGCTCCAGGCACTCTACAGCCACATTAATGAGCTGATCCAGCTCCAGCAAATCCCTCCCAGGCTGGACGCTAACAAGGACCTGGTCCATCTGTTGACGGTAGTGAAACTTTGCATCTAGATTCTTTTCAAAATTGTCATGTTGCTATATGTGATTCAGTAGATTGTATTGAACGGCAGTGCAGATGCAAATGAGCGCATTACAGAATGTAGATTGTCCGTGCTTGTGTGGGTGTGATGAGAGTCTGTGATCTATGACTGTGTGGGTGACGAACTGAGTGTGAATGATAGCGAGTTCAGTCAATTGTTGTATTGTTGTGCTATCTGTTTGCTGTGCTTTACTTGTACTTGAATGACCATGAAGAGATAATAGTTACCATGTGCACTAATATTGCCATAATCAAAACATGTTTCAAGGAGAAAGTGTATCAATTTTCTGTAAATCTTTCTGTTTACCTCCCATGTGCTGACATGTGTTCTCTCCTTCCCTGCAGCTCTCCTTGGACCTTTACTACACTGAGGATGAGATATATGAACTGTCTTACACCAGGGAGCCCAAGAACTGTAAAACACTTGTGAGTGATAGAAGCAGAGAATCAGAATCAGAAATCCTTTTAGTCCCACCACGGGGAAATGTAGCCTACCTTGTTACAGCAAAAGAACATACCCTATAAAGTAAAGCGGCGAGTACACAGTAGTTAAATAGAATAAAAATAATATAAGTACAAAGTGGTTGATAAGAAGATGTAAAAGTGAATATTATACACACAGAGACACTTAAAGTTAACAACCAGCTGAGAGTTAGATGAAAAGATGTGTGCCACTGGAAACGGGGGGAAGCAGCTAGCCTGTCAACTAGCTAGAAGTCAAATTTAATTATTAAAACACAAATTGAGTAATGCTCAAAGGAATAGTTTGACATTTTGGGAAACTTGTAGCCTATTCTCTTTCTTGTTGAGAGAGTTAGATAAGAAGATTGATACCACTCTCATGTCCTTATGCTAACTATGTAGCTGGAGCCAGCAGCCAGTTAGCTTAGCCTAAAGACTTGAAACAGGGGAACAGCTAGCCTGACTCTGTCCAAAGGTAACAAAATCCACCTAACAGCACATCTAAATCTCACTAATTAACATGAAATATCCTATGTTTAACCCATACGGAAATATATTTCTGCTAAACTGAGCTATCCGGCTGCTAGCTTCACCTACGCATTTACAAACGACTGGTAGGCTATCAATCTTCTCATTTAACTCTCTGTAAGAAATCATAGAAGCCAAACTGTCGCAATACATAAATGTCCTTCTAAGAATTAGTCAGCTTTTAAAAAAAGATTAATTTACCAGTATTGCTTCTGCTTCTGAAAGCCATTCATAGATTTGGTGTAACATAATTACACTAATAATATTGTACATGTTTATCTGCCTGCTCAGGCTTGGTTTTTTTTAATGACAAATAATTTTTCTATCAGCCAGCCACCCCCTCTAGACCTCCAGTGGTTGTGGACTGGGCACCAGGAGTGGCTCCCAAACCCGACCCCCGAACCATCAGCAAACATGTGCAGAGAATGGTGGACGTAAGTAGGCCTACTTCCTATTTTCAAGTGTAGCCTTCACATAGCTACTCAGCAATGCTGTTATATAACCATAATAATTTATTCTAACTATTATTCTGGATGCTGCCATTTTGACAGCCTTCTCATGCAACTATTGTGCACTTAATAGTCAAATAACAATGGCGTTTGCCTCTTGTCTTTTACAGTCCGTGTTTAAGAACTACGATCACGACGAGAACGGCTTCATTTCTCATGTAGAATTTGAGAAAATTGCTGCTAGCTTTCCGTTTTCCTTCTGTGTCATGGACAAAGAGAAGTGAGTTTTGTCTGACAGTTTGACACGCACTCTGAGCTCATTTGTGACTTCTGAGGAGAGGAAGAAAAAGTGGTATTTGTAGTGATGAGTGTAGCAACAGGAAACATAAAATAGCTGCAGAACTAACCCTAACCCCCACCATTAAATATTCTCTGTCTCATTTCTCACACACAACCAGTTGTACATGATGCTCACAAGCCACAGAAGAGCATGTGATGCCTCATTTAGACATGACGATGAAAACCACAATAGTTGATGACACTGTTTTACATTATATAGTGAAAGTGGTATAGTGTTTAACCCATGTGGCAGATGAGGGTGCAGACAAATACAATCAGATCAGACATAGCCAAACATTAAAGTATAAGGTTAAGATCTGAAAATGTCCCATATATTCTGTATAATCTACAGTTGCATTTCCTCTGTTAAGTTATACTGTGTATGTGTTGCGGTTGTCCAGAGAAGGCCTCATTAGCAGAAAGGAGATCACTGCCTATTTCATGCGGGCCAGTGTCATCTGCTCCAAACTGGGTCTTGGCTTTGTCCACAACTTCCAGGAGACCACTTACATGAAACCCACCTTCTGTGACAACTGCTCAGGATTTGTAAGTCACCACACAAACTCAATGTGAGATAAAATATAGAGACGGCTTTACTGCTATATCACAAGTTCTCCAACATTATAAAATCTTGTTTTTAGTTTTTCTTTTGCTTCAGTGATGTGAAAACAGTTGTGTTTTCTTCACAGTTGTGGGGTGTCATCAAACAAGGCTACAGATGCAAAGGTGATTATTGCACCCTATGTTGTGCAACTTAAGCATGTCTATCTTTGGCCAAATGTCCACAGAGAGTGTTTTGTGGGGAGCAGGTAGAGTGAAGCTATGTTCAGACGGTGTAGTGTGGCTTTCTGTATTGCACACAGCTAGCTGAACTTTGCAGCAAATGAAAAAAAAGAAAGATTCTGCAGCCAGAACCACAGTTTTCCCGCTCCCCCTCCCCCTCCCCCAAAAGATCTGAAAGCTATTTGTTTGCCTTACAGTAAGCATGCAAAGGTCTGAGAGTTGCATTTGCAGAAGAGATAGTGTTGAAAGAAAAGTCAGTTTGTACATGTTAGACTAACGCTAGTTCCTGCTCTGACATGTTGTGTGCATTCCTTTGGCTTGATCAGACTGCGGGATGAACTGCCACAAGCTGTGCAAGGACCAGGTGGCGTTTGAGTGTAAAAAGAACGCCAAAATGACCAACGCCATCGACAGTCCGACGCCGAGCTCCACGCCTGTCACCCTGGGGGTCTCAGAGGGTGGGTTTGGGTGATGAAGTCCATTACCACACACACACACACACACACACACACACACACACACTCCCTCCCTATGACAGGTGCCATCTGGTGGCAGAGACTTTTTAAGAAACTTTTTATCAACTAAGCAGAGTTATTTATTGTAATCAATGCCTGCCACACCGTACAGGAAACAATAAAAGTCAGAATTTACAGGATTTCGCTTGAGTTTGCTGCAGCTTAAAGAAAACAAGTGGAGAGCACAGGGTCTAGTGTCAGGGTGATTTCCCTCCAGCTGTCAGTAATAACTGTTTCACTTACAGTAAAACTGAAGCTACCCACCTGCCATGAGAAAGCTACTATATTCAGAACAGAAGAACTTTTGATTTTACTTAATGATTGACACACCAAGACATATCTTAAACACAGCTCCTTTTCAAATGAGTCTGTGTGACTTGCTATTTTGTCATATGGTTTATTTGGCTTTTGTTTCATTGTGTACTGAGTTGAGTAATTTTGTTTGGTATATGTTGATTGCTTTGATCTAGTGAGCTTATTCTCTTTTAAGGCATGATAATGATAAAAGGCTGAGAAGTGGAGACAGTCAAGGATATTTTCCATTTGTCTCATTTGAAATAATTACTGATAATGCCCCACTCTCCAGGTTCAGAAGAATGTCCTTTCCCCTACCCGCCAGATGACGGCAAAGACTGGAGCCCAGACTCCCCAGTCGCCTCCTATTCGAGTCCTCGAAAGGTCCATAGTGGCACCCAGACAGATGGACCCCAACTTTCCTCTGCTGCCCCTGAGGCCAGTGGCCTTCAGCCTTCTCTGTTGGTCCCAGCAGCACCCACGCTCACCTCATGTCCCAGCCCAGTGCCCCAGAGAAAACTCAGACACTGTGCCAAGTGGGAAAACAGAGCGTCTGTTGCGCTAAAGCCTAAAGAGCCAGAAGAGGAGAACAAACCCACATATGAATCTCTGGAATCAGTAAGTGTCAGGACCAAGTTACATTTTTTCCTCCTAACAAATTGCACAGTACTTAAATGCACCACAGATACTGTATATGATACAAATCTTCTGTATCTTTCCCAGGAAAACCAGAGACTCCAAAGAGCCAATGAGACACTACGTAGGAAGCTGAAGGAGGCAGAGCGGGAGGTGGAGATACTAAAGACACTGCTCAAGAGGCACGCTCTCCACCCTGTGGAGGAGGACTCCTCCTCCTAGACACACACATACACTGGACCTCCCATAGGGAGACTGGTGCTGCCCCCCTATGGCAGCATGTATAAATCTGGATCCAATGTTTGTTATTGGTCATTAACAGTGCAAGTATTTTACCAGTATATTTGCAATTTGGCATCACATGTTATAAGTGGGCTACAATGCTCATAGCCAGTCGAGGTGTTGCTAATGCTAATGGTACACAGTCAATCAAATGAAGCCAATCAGTATGTCACCAATAATGAGGACATTTTTGAGGTATGTATGTATTTTTTAAACCAGCTACAGTACAAAAAATACAGTAAAAATACTATATTGTTATATTTAAAGAAGTTGCAAGTGAGCAGAAGGAGCCCCTTTACTGCATTGTACAGTTCACAGAAGAATGAAAATCGTTGCAATGAGCATTACTCACTTTTTTTAGTGAACCATTAAGAGTGGTTGCAGTTGGAATGGAGTTCCCTTTGTTAAAGGTAAACATAAAAAACATTGAATGAAGGAGTGCCGTATTTTAGGTTGAAATAGGGCAGAATGTGTTTGATCAGTTGATCAATAATGAGACTATATATTTATGTTAAACATAAAATGGAAATCAGAGGAAAACAAGAAGTTTATTGTGTATATCACAGGTGCATCATTATAAATACTTATATTAAAGAATAGGGCCCACTGATTATAGCAGCAGAAGGAAGGTTGGAGGCCTCAGATGTACAGAACTGGCATTGCTCTGCATCATTGTTCATATCAATGCACAAGCTGTTGTCAGTGCTTCTGTTGATATTTATTGTCTCAAACACTACATAGTTCATATAGAGAGTGACAGAAATGAACAGTTTGTACAGCATACTGGTACTTTCAGTGAATTATTTATGCTTGTGCATGTTGGCATCATATTGATATTTTTATTATTCATTGTGCAGCCATGTCATGTTATTGTGTGGTCCACTGTAGCAGTGTTGTACTGTGAGTCAAGATACATGTGTTTGTAATGCGTGTGATGTACTGTAAATACAAAGTATACACAGTGCCATCTTAATTAAGTCGAGGTTCATGCTTTCTCTCAGTATTGTTCTCTTATTGGTATAATAAATACTGTATTCTATATAAAAGCATTGCTTGTGTTACTCAGTTTGACCACAGGGGGTCACTAAAGCACCATAATAGTTCTGCAGCTTCTTGCTAATGATTATTGACTTGAGTTTTCGGACTCTATGACAACTCACCTATTTATGTGTTTAACTCAAGACACTTTGTCAAAGTAATGAGCAAAAATCTAACAATTGGATCATTTTGTTTTTAATTTAAAAGATAAGGAAAGCAGTTTCATAAGAAAAAGTTAAGAGATATATTTAAGCATCATTATCAGTGGGTTCAGTTTAATTTGGTCATTTTCAACTTATACAACTCAAATACACATAAAAAAATAATAAACATAAGTCAGTACTTAGCAATAATAGCAAATGTGTACTGACTGAAAAGGTGTAGACGAAAGCCTTTAGCTTATTAAAATTACCTTCTTTTTTTACAGTATATGAATAATTTTGTTTCTAGTTTATATTTAGATTGTTCTTTATGCATATAAATAGATATAACATGGTAGAATGATGAATTTGTGAGACAGAAACCTGTAAAGACAGACTGTCACTGTCGTCTGGAGACTGTGCCAGTCTGCCCCGTCCCTTGGGCTTTACTGCTGGTAAAGAGTCCTGCTCTAATGAGAGAGCAAATGTCTGTTGTTGAAGAAGCAGACATCCAATAATGTACCTGATCCTGGTGCTGTGATTCAGTATGTGCATTTCTATGATGGTAATTCATCTTCAGATAAAGAAAGCCATTTGACTCAAATGATATTGTGCTTCTTTATGTCTTGCAGCTATAATGACTTGTTGCCTTGCATCGACTTGGCAGCGAGCAGAGACCCGGTGAAAAAAAGGATATTCTCTGAGGCATAGCAGCAGCTCCCAAGCCGAGCCTTGGTGACAGCTAATTTACTTCTATTTGAATGTGACACTTCGCTGCAAGGGAGTAACACCCCAAGTCTACCGGGCTCTGTGCACGCTAATGCTGAATAATTTCCAATATCATGGCTGGCCTGGAGAAAGTGACAGAGAGACCATGTGTTAAACTCCAGGGACGATGCCCAAGCTTTTTCATTAAGGCTGTTAGCTTGAAAGCAGAAATGTATGTACACTGACGTGATCAAGTAGTCATCATGCAGATAAATACATCAGTGTGAAATCCATTTACAAACCCAACAAAGAATGTAAACATAATTAATTGTGATGTATTTAAGCCTGCAAGAGATTGCAAGACACATGTGGGCTAATTGATACAGTGCATGAAACGCAGCTCTCCATACATTGAGAGCAAAATGTGACACTTCAAAAATCCTCATTACAGTGTGCAGACAGATGATTTATCACCCAGACATCAGTGCACTTGGGGGAATTGGGCCATTGTGAGATACCCATAAGTTAACTAAATCTGCTAAGTCTAATGAACACACTCCGAAACTAATTAGAGAAAGATGTGGAACATCCCATTATGTCCCCCTGATAGCGGAGTGTGGGATGCAGGGAACGCAATGAGAACACAACACTTTTAACACACGCTCATTTCAACACGAGAAAGAGCCAGCAACACAATGCCTGTAGGATACATCACTGCCGAACTCCACTAATTCCCTTGATTATTAAGCGGAGTTCATTAAGCTCTAACGATGGCCAAAGGACCCTTAGTGGGAGAGCAGAGAGAGAGAGAGAGAGAGAGAGAGAGAGAGAGAGAGAGAGAGAGAGAGAGAGAGAGAGAGAGAGAGAGAGAGAGACTGTACTGGAGGTGGAGGGAAAAGAGAGGAAGATACACAATTTGTGGAAATCTTTCCGGAGGTGGCTTGGAAACTGTGTGAAGCCGTGGTAAAATTTTAAATTAACCTTGATGACAGTGGAGGAGTGTAATAAGAGAAACACCATTACTCAGCTGTGTCATATTTTGGCCTTTAACAATTACAGAGTTTTTGCTTCATGATACAAACCAAATCCATTTATCAGCTACTGGTAAATGCAGAATAGAGAGAGAAGAGGCAACGCCCAAAGCTGATACAAGTGTAATGAATTTGTGGGCAGCATTGTTGACTGTGAAAGTACCCACAAAGAAACACCAGTGGACATTTCTGGCTGTGAATAAGGCTGCACAGTATAGCCTTAAAGTAAACGATGGGTCCAGAGTTTTTGTATCCTGTAAATATCCAATGAAATGCCTTTACAGTATTTCTCTAGCTGGCATACTAAACAAGGCACCTTCTCTTCTTGTAGTAATAGTAATGGCTTCCCATTGGGTTTGGCACATGGATATATTTTAGCTGGAAACAAAGAAGCATATAACAAAAACACATCCCTAATTTAGGTTGTTTTGTGTTTATTTTCAGACATGGACTGTTTGTTGCTGCGACTTGTTAGACACAGTATGAACGCTACACATCATGAGAAAGGAAACAGGATACAGCTCGGAGTTGCATGTTGTTTAGGTAATGTGATAGTTATGTTAATACGAAATTCACCGGTGCGACTGTCAGGATTATTTGTGATTGATATTCACACTATTATTGCTCCTCAATGTGTACTTTGACAGAAAGCAATGGCGGAGTACACAGAAAACCAGTTCTAAATGCAGCAAACGCACATTTTGTACATTTAAGTTGGATTGAAGAGCAGATCAGAAGATCTTGTTTTATGTTTCTTGTGGTATCAAGCCAAGATGTTGTACATCATGAAGCTGCCAAGTTACATCTTGGTATTTGATGTAAAGTACTAACCCATAAAAACCGAAGGCTATATGGTATGTAACAGAAGAAATACTGCAAAGACAGAGCGCAGAAGAGGAAGATTTATTGATGAGAAAAAGAAAAAGCTGAGAGAAAAGCAGATTCTGCAGTTCTGGAGATACCGGAGAGCCTTCGACAATCAGCAGAAGCTTCTGAAACAACACATTGCCAGGATCAAGGAAAGTGAAGGATAAGCATTGCAGCAAAGGAGCAGATATAGAGTGAGGAGGGGAGGAAGTAGTAGGAGGAGAATGAGTTAAGCCCCAGTGAGAATTCCTGATGAAGGTGAGTAACACTGAGAAAATCAAGCACTTGTCTGAGTCGTTCTGTTCCTGAACCCTCTGAACTCAACATCTCCTTCTGTTTCCATGGAGGAGTGCGGCACAGTTGGACTTCTCCACCCGCCTAATGGAAACTGCAGTCTGCTGCTTACACCAACAGTGCAGATCAGTTAAATGGTGGAGCTTGTTTTTTTAAACCAGTTTAAGTGCAGTTATTTTCACTTCTAATACAAGAACTGTAGAAAATATAATAGAGAACATAAAAATAAATTGCTACAGGGTGGACTAATTAAACCCACGGGAAGGAACCTGCTATTAAAAACAGTTTTAACTGATACATGTAACACATTTAATGCTACTTGAAAATTTTGATGAAATAAAAATAATAATTAGCACTCTACTTTTAGCTCTACGTTTGGTCTCTACCAACACCTGAGAGACATATCTGGCTCTTTAGCTCCTAAATGCTCCAATTAGTTCATCAGCTATTCTCTAAGTGTGTCTGTCTGCCGTGTTGGGCTGAGCTGATCGTGTCCAGACAGTTTCTAAAGCTTTTTCACAGTGAAGTTACCGGACAGCCAAACAATGAGCTGAAAATTGCTATAAAGCTCCATAAAGCCGAGGGGAGCTGCAGATTGAGGTGATAATTAACTGTAGGTTGATCACTACAAGCAACACATTGTCATGATGTCATTATTATTATTATAAAAATGTTAATTATAGCTGCTTTTATTAAGTCTACAGCCACACAAGCGGGGTGGCTTTAAGCTAAACGCTCACGCTCATGGTAACATGCTGATGTTTAGCAGGTATGTTTACATGTTACGTAATAAGCACAAAACACAAAAGTACAGCTGGGAATGACATCATCTTTAAAGATAATTGGTCATAAACCAAAATAATGTACAATAAAGTTTTTGACCTGATGATGCCGCTAGATAAAACATCAGTAGGATTCATACTCTGGGGAGCATTAATATATGTACAACATTTAATGAAAATCCATCCAACGGTTGTTGAGATGTTTCAGTCAAGATAAAAGCTTGCTCATGTCTCTTTGGTGACTTTGCATTATTACAAATTATGCAAGACAGTAGATTTTCTACTTCACTTATAGCCAAGTCATACACGGAACAATAAAGCAGACAACATCAAATCTAGAATAATTTCTCTTCTCATATTCTTCTTGCTCTGGCAGTACTTTGTTTTCCTTGAGGCAAGACTTCTGCAGCTGCTGCACCTCTTTTACATAAACCTGCCTGTAGACAGTATGTTTGCACAGCGTATATCCAAACAGTCATCATTTGCTCCAATATGTGTGTTCCAGCAGTAGCATATTCATTTTGGATTTCATAGAAGTAGATAGAAAATAAAAACCACGGAGAACAAATGTAATAACCGGAACAATGTTTTTATATTAAGACATCGTGCGCAGAATGATAGCACATGAAACGGATCATCTGCAATAACTGCTGCTTATCCACTAAATATACCCCTATAAAAAATGGAAATATAAATGATATGTTACACTATACTATTAGAGAAAGGATACAGTGGCAGCGGGATGCATATCATATTCTGTTGTGTCTCCCTGATGGATTAATTCTTTAATTAGGCCCTCACTTTAATATTTCCAGGCTTTTTATTTACATTTCAACCCAGGAGCCTTACAGATATTCACTCCAACACATGGTGCGTTAATGCTACGATCAAATCGAATCAAGCTCAAAGTTCAGGTCTTTCTAACTCAATCACTGTGCCGAGTTGTCATCATTTGTTAAATGGAGCTTTACTTTGCCTCAGCAGTGCATCCATGTAAAACGATACAGAGAGAGTGTGACACTGTCCATTTACTCACACAATCAGTCACACACCTTTCCATCATGGCTGGATGAAATAGCCACAGGGCTTTAATGAAGGCCAGCAGGCTGTTCAAGAGTCTGCCAGTTTCCGTTGGTCCACCACCCTCTGTTGCTTTCTCAACTGTCCCTGGAGATAAGGTGACGTCTGCGTGTCAAGCACAGCCTACCTAAAATGCCTGAAGGCGGGTACTGTGACATATGTACTTGGCACATCATAACGACACAAAACCATTGATATCACTTACTGCTCAGCGGTGATACATCACTGAAAGGTCAGAAGTAGAGATAGTTTTATCTTTTCTTCCCCAAGTCAACTCTATATTCTTTTTGAAGGTCAAACCTCCAGGTGAAAAAGTGCAAAAGAGAAGCTGTACGGTCACTGCATGATGGAAAAATAATCTGATTCTAATCCGGCACCATTTCTGCTTTGATGTTATTGCAGATTTGTACTGACAGTGTATTAAATTCTCAATGAGGTACATGAGCAGAACGTACAGTACTTATTACAACTACTTACTGTTCAGGAGATCACATGGGACTGGTATCTTGTATAAACCAGTTAAAGCAGGGGTGGGGAACCTTGTTCCTATCAAGGGCCATTTCAATTTTTACAACATCCTTCGAGGGCCATGCTAATTATTGAACTCATAACCTCTGCAAATAATTTTTTAAGACATTTTTTTTTTTTATGCTAAAGCAACTTTTTTATCCATGTATCTTTCCGTTTTAACAGAAATCAACAACCCTTTATTAGTCCCACAATGTGAAATGTATCTTGTCATAGCAAAATAATATATGAAGTAAAAAGGCAGTAAACAATAATTAAATTATTGCACATGGCAGTGATAATTGCACAGTAGTGGTGGAATAGTCTGTTCTTGGTGTTGTGGTCTACCTCTCTATCTTTCCATGTTTGTATGTTACGCTCTGCAGAGAGCTGCTTGTTGGGCCAAACTCCACAGAAGAGCGTTAACTTTATCTAAATGCACTCATCCTCTCAGCTCGTCCATGTTTTGTGCTGGAAGTGACGATCGAGAGTCTTTTTCATCACCGCAAGCGCGTCCGAACAAACTAGGCACACTGGCCTTTTACTTCCACAAAGAAATCATCTTTCGTCCATTTCTCCTGGAAAGTGTGACATTCTGCATCCAGCTTTCTCTGTTTTACACTCGCCATGCTGCGTTCACTGATGTCAATGACAGTCTCGTTTAATATTGAAGTTTGACATGACGTGACCACGTGTTGTGTTCAAGGACCCTGACCTTGGCCAGGAAAAACAGTCAGTCGCCCGTTTTATTCTATTACCGTCTAGATTTTTTGGGGGTTTTTTTCAAGTTGATTTTTTGCATTTGTTTATGAATTACCTCGAGGGTCGGATCAAATGGTCTCGCGGGCCGTACACGAGGGTAGCTAAGCTAGCTAGCTAGCTTGCCTGGCTCTGTCCTAAGGTAACAAGACATTCACTGACCAGCACCTCTATGAATCATTATTTAACATGTTCTACATTTTATTCAGGATGGATGCATCATTTTGATATATACCGGGGTAGACCACCCGGATGCTTTGAGTGACAGGTGGGTGCCATCTCAATCTGCTAACCGCTTGCTGTCTGCTTTGCTACATCGACAGGGCCGTGTCAATTTCACCGACGATGCCCACTTTTGGATTAGCCGGAATTTGGACAGTGGCTGCAAAGATGGCGACGGCCGGAGTCGCCCTCTTTTAGCTTCACAACGGCTCTTTAGAAGATTATGGGTGACGTCACAGAGAACATGTCCATATTTTATACAGTCTATGGTCCCAATATGTTAAATGCAGTATGCCAAGAATACCAGGATGTCCTTCTGCATCCAGTAGCGTTTTGCATTATGCAAGCCAGCATGCTGTTCTGGCCACTCAGCCACAATCCTTTGCACAGCACACATCTGACCAAGAGGGTCAAAGTTCAAGGCGCAATGTTATGACAAAATACTACGTCCCAATTGTATGCTATGATTTTGGTTACTTACGGTTCTAAAGTCAAGTTTGCGCTAATGGGGAGTTGCAGTCAGCCCCAGTTGTATTAAAGAGTAGGATAATACATTCAGTTGCATCATCATCCATGGGATCTTTATTATAACGGCGATTGCCTTTGAAATTCAGATTGTATACTAGGCGAGGATATATATATATATATATATATATATATATATATATATATATATATATATATATATATATATTGCATCTCTATTCAGTCTGTAATGGTAATATAAATTGGTTTACCTACAATGGCTTCATATTCCTTAGCTTCTATACCTTTCAAAAGGACACCAGAAATCTGCATACAAGCCTTGTGGTTGAGAAGCTATTCCTGATTGATTTTAGGTTTGTTATTTTAGGCATTTTCTTCCTAGGACTATAAACTTAAGAGGTTAAGAAAAAGAAGTCTAATAGACACTAGACATTCACCTTTCGTATTATGACTGTGTAAATCAACAATGCTGCATGCTTTATTTGTAGACTAACCTCCAACCATTATTTTTCACTATAATCATCGAGGATCACATTGCTGATCCCTGGAGTCAGTAGTGTGATTGGCGAAAGTTAATTCGGGTCAACTTGAGAGAAGTTTAACACATCGCACACAACTTTCCACCATCTGTGAGCATCCAACCCATGGGGAGCGGCCAACTGTTCAGATTAATGTGATCTGATGCTTTCCTCCCTGCAGGCGTCCCTGGAGAGTGACCATTAGCATGGTAGCCACTTACTTCAGAACAAGATAATGAGAAGTGAAAGATGGTCCTCCTGCTTTGTTTTTCGATGCTTAAAATTGGAGTAGGTTTGATCAACAGAAAAAGCAGAGACATACCTCTACTGCTCATCAGTCATTTATGTGAAATTGCTGCAGCAAGGTAATGACCGCACGAGTCAGGGAGCTGCTAGCAAGGTGTAATCTTTCAATCGACCCACAAGGTCCAGAAATATGGTTGACTCCTGACCTTCCCAGTGCCTCGCCAACTGTATGAAAAGAAGCAGCCTGTAGATAATATGAGTAGACAGCTCAGACCTCTGCAGCCACAGCTCCTCATTTATACATCACATCGCCTGGGAACCTTTCTTCTGGCATGTCATAAAGCCTCAAACTCTCACGCCCCAGTGGAATCAGCAAACGGGGCAATATGCTACACAAATTGAGGGACAGATAATGTCAAGTCCTGAAGTTGTGGGCATTTTGATAAGGATAGATATGTGGATGAGAGCAAACTTCTCCCCACTTGTACATTTCCTATATCCACAGTACTTTTTATTGATGATGCCTGGTGAAAAAGCATGCTGCACACATCTATATCTAGGATGTGTTGCTTTGGACCTGAACACTGCGAACAGTGTTGCAATTACTTGCAAGAGTTCCTCACACTTAAAAGTGGAGTGGGAAGTGGACAGGGAGAAAAGATAACAGAAATAATTAGCAAAAACAAGGTCACAATGCAGCCGCCACAGTTCAAAGTATCATTTGAAGAATTCTGCACTGGATAGTCACTTTCTAACTAAAAGCAGTATATCATTAGATAGCTCTCATATATAGGTGATTTGCTTTTTATTACTGTTTCCAACTAATTATGAACCTAAATGAACCTAAAAGATTTGTTGTTAATCATGTCTCGTTTTGCACAAGCTATTATCATTTGAGATGTTTAAAAACTTTAAATAGTTAATGCATTTATTTGTCATCTCTTATTGTGGGTCTGAGATCAGGTGTTGTTTGGTTCATTTTGCAAATACACATATGGACATGTCAACATCCAGCAAAATATCGTATCAGTCATACTGTGGTAAGAGTTCTACTTGCAAATTCACTTGATTTTTTTGCACAGAAAATAATATTTGTATCATGTTTTACCAAAGCTAATGACAATTTGTACAAAAATCCAAACAAAAAATCAAACACTTCCGATAAAAGAGTGTCTCTGTCTCTGTGATTTCCTGTTTCTCACTCATCTGCTTGCCAACGAATCTTGGCGAGCGAGCCTGCAGTTCCAGGAACCTTTACATGGAAAAAAGCCATTGAGTAGCTTTAGTTTTAATATAAGCGCTGTGCTGTGACAATCTGCACAGGTGTATTGCTTCAAATCTGTATGGACACATATGCACATACACACCATTATAGAAAATATATAAACATGCTCAAGCATAATCTCCAGTGAGTTAGCTGTAATAACCCATGTTTCCCTCCTCCCTTCTTCAACCTCGTACTTGGTAACCATGGTTGCCTAAGGTGTCAACCTATTTTAAGAAACTGTCGTCCCTTATCATCTCTTATATAGAGTACCATACACACTTTGTAGGAGGAAGCTACTCTATCTGCCATGCAGATAGTTCCATTTATGTAATGTTTAACTCTTGCTAACACATGTAGTGTAAACACAGTACAGTCTGTCAGTCCACCACTAGTTCAGAAATTAGAAACCTAATGTCTGAGGTCATCCCCTGACTGTTCCTCTAGTGCTACTGGCAGCAACCAAATCAACCAACTCAATGATACATTTAGTGCTACGAAATGCGAGCTTGCTGACACCCTAAACTGAGGTGGTGAACATATCTGCTAAACACCTGCATGTTAGCTATTATTACCATTAGCGCACTGACATTAGCATTTAGCCCACCTTTAAAAAGGAGCCTCACAGAGCTGCTTGCATGGCTGTAGACTCTTGTTTTTGTTTACACCGAATCTTGAATGCCATATAACAGATTATGTAAGATGTGAAAAAAAGGATCAAATCAAACAGGCAGACAGCAGCTATAGTTTACCTAACACTTTTAATTAGCACCAAAGAAAAACATTATCCAACTAAGACAACTTCATACTCTGAACCCTGGAGAGTCTCGTCTCTATTCAATTTAAGTCCTCACAAATAAAGGAGGAAGTCCTTGGGGCATCCAGTTTTCAATGAAAACATCAGGATCTCACTTTTGTTTTTTCAATTCTAGCTTGCAAAGTGGAAATCTACACAAAACTTTCTTACTGACAGTTTTCAGTGCCTCAGTTAAAAAGCTTGTCCACCTCTGACTCAATGTCAAGTGAGAAATAGGTCATTATGAAATGAATGAGAGATTAAAAAGGACCTGATTAAATCTCCATCCGAGCCATCACTCAACATAATGAGCACTTCAATAAAATATGGATATGCCACTAAAATATGTATACTTCCAGCACTCCCCAGTGTTAAACTGACTCAACTTCAGTGTCCAGCATCTCTCGAGTGACAGTTTGTTATGAACCTTATTAGTGTGTTTTGTGGGTGCATAGGTCATTATTGTGTGCATGTATTAATGTTCAGTTTATAATTCAGACAAATAGAAAAAAAACAAAGCAACACCTACTCTGTGGTTTAGCGTGCTCCAATTGTGGTTGCGATGTTCTCATTACATCCTGCAGACATGTTTCTCTCTTGATGTCAAGAATTAACAACTGACACATTGACAGTGGATGTGACGACTCCAGCCTTGAACTCATAAACAAGAAAAATCCACAAATACTGCATTTGAGATTAATTATACATAGCGAGGCATCTATTATTCATCTTAACAAAGAAAAGCAATGTCAATGTTGCCAAGAATCATACATAGACAGATCCATGGAGAAGCTTTCATAATCGTCCTCACAATGGACACATTTTCCCACAGGGTGGCATTTTTCACAAACTGTCATGTTGATCTTATTGATGGATTACATTAACTAACTATCAACTAAATCATGATTCTCCTGTTAGAGAGCAGAGGAATATTGCCGTCAAGACATCTTGGCCATTTTGGGATGAAAAATAAGAGCTACTGCTATTCAGGGGGATCACTTTGTGGCAGCAGACAGCTGTCCGGGATAGATGACCAAACTAATAAAGCAGAGCAGGCTGGCCATTTAAAGAGGCTTGGACCAGAGTGCTCGAACGGATGAGCAGTTACAGAAATCTGACTTCATCTTAGATCCTGATGATTGTGCCTCTCCCAGGGGTTACAACATGTGAGCATTGATTCTTTTTTAAAGGCTGTGCAAGTCAACACATATCCTGCAGAGCGGCCATTGAAACAGAAAATGATCAAGTGACTGAGCATCATAGATTTCTGTCATGTTGTAATTAAGTCCAGATTGGTCCTTCACTGTGAAAAGACTTGCCTCTCTCTGTGGGTCTTTCAGAGGCTTTTGAAAATGAGAGGCAGGATGGCACACACAAACAATAAACAGGAAGTCCTTCCTGACCTTTTGACACCGACAGGAATCCCAGGGTCTCTTGTAATGTTTACTCGGCTCAACATCGGCCACTCTGTGACGGAGTGCACTGTAAATAGCTCTTTAAATAAGGGCCAAAACGGGAGACTGCCATGGCTTAGAAAATAAAGCCACCTGATATTACAGCTCAGAGAAGGATATTAAAAGAGGAACATTAGGGAAAGTGTGGTTATTGATTCAAATCAGAGGAGGAAGCAGAAGAGGACTTTCTACGGTCCATACATAATGCACGCTTCATGAAATTAAATAATTAGTTTCACAGTTTTTGTTTCGGCAGAATGCGGTTTGCAAACATATTACACTGCAGAGGATTATGCAGTGTACTGTTTGCATCAGCATTTTAGCTGTATTGTTCATCAAAGTACGAAATGATTTTGTGCACGACAAAAACTGATGAAGAACTTTTGGACCAGCCTTGATGTCACAGCAGCTGAATGCACAAAAGCATTAGACTTGTGAAAACAAACCACAATCTTTGTGCCAGCACTGCAATAGGGTTGGGGAGTTTAGCCAGCAAACTGCTCTGGTAAGGTCATCGACTCCTTAAATCTGCAATAAAGGATTTATTGGCGACTTGGAGGCAACGAGAACAAGCTGTGAACACAACACTGATATATAAAGTTATATAAACACCTTCCTATTTACACACAGGGACGGGTGTAAATGTTACTGAATACAAATGACATTGCAATTAGTAACGTAATCCATTTTATTATTTAATCTGAACACTTGTGGATTACTTCAAAATCAAACATTGATTATATTGCATGAGGGATGCCATTTCTTTTGTGTTTTTAAATCAAAGGCCACATGGAGGACTTCGCTCTTCTAACACAAGAGGAGCACGTACTTAAAATGTTAGTCTTCCATTTTTAAAGTAAAAAGAAAATAAATAAAAATACCATCATCCATAAATCATCATTTAAAAAACAAATGTTAGTTAAGTCACCATTAACATAAATATAAAAAATGTAATCAAGTAATCCTTGACCATGTAACTATAATCACATTTTTTTCAAATGTTATCCAGCCTGATAGTTACTTATATTTTGTAACTTTATTATGTAATCCTGATTACATGTAGTCCATTACTACCCTGTTTACACATGCAGCAGACACTCAGCGACACAAGCATTTGTTTGGAGTCACTTAATGACAGTGTTTTTGAGGTGGTGGTAGGGGGTACCAGTGACAAGTGCAGACTCCAGGTAACTGACATGATGCAAAGAGACAGGGCGATGAGTCACCCGGCCCCTCAGCGAGCTCCATTGCTTAACCTGCAGAGGCTCCTATACTATTACCTATTTATAAACCTTCAACAGCAGTCGCACAAAGACAGCGGAAAGGGGAAATTTGCCTCCGTCTCTACTCTTTTCATCTCACAAGCATATTGAAGGCATAACGCTAAATCCTCTGCTGATTAATAGATGCTTTGATAGGTTTAATGGAGAATCTTAAAACAGAGAGCTCTAACATATGCAGGCTGGTCCCGTGACACATCAGGGATGGCAGCTCTGGCAGCTCTGGCAGCTCTGGCAGATCAGGCAGGGTTGGGCACACTTAATTGTTAATTCTTCTTTTTTGGACTGATGGGAGAGACTGTGAATGAAACCGTATCCCTGCAAGTCGCACAGCAGACTGTCATGCCTGGCTGACACATCACCTGTTATACCTGCATATACTCTCCACAGGATTAACTCATTAGCACTATTAATGTTTCAAATGGTAATCCTCTGAGATATTATTTCTAACTATTTCTTTAAAAAATCTTCAATCCCCTTAGAGGGACACGGTATCAAATTAATAGCACAATGTACACAGCCAGTATTTTATTATTTTAATTTTGTTTTTTACAGATAGGACTTCTGGCTCAGCATCCCTACATTAGAGGGAATCCATCATATTAATGATCCCGGGGCCACTTCATTATTCACAGAGAAGCCGCTCGGCTGTCCAAATAAATTATCATTGGTGTTCCATTAATGGAAGTTTTCAAATCTCGCCACGGAGGATGCCATTAATCTGCACACAGTGTTTCTCCAGAGTGGAACGATCTGTGCAGATGAGAAGCTCCCCACTGTCCTTGTTCACTTTCCTTATGTGGGAGGAAGCCTTATTATGATTGACGTTAACTACTGCGGCTCCAGACCGGATCGTCTACCAAGCTGCACACATTGCATTTTCTTTACACTGCTAAAGGGATATGTGTTTTAGGGTAGAGATACAAAGTGGTGTCTGAAACTGTGGATGACAAACTCCGACCTCTCCCCTCCTGATGGAGCGCTTCCAGCTAATTCGATACATATTGCATTTGTGTGTTAGATAATTGCAAAGCCAAAAAGCCTCTGCCGCTCCCTCGGGACTCCCCCCGAACATCCTGCAAAGGCTGCAAAGGCACACAGACGTGCACGGGCCAACATCCAGACACATGCTGTTAATATTCTGATTGGACATTTGTAGAAGAACCTTGAAGAGTCACATACTGTGCAACTTTCTAACACTTTAATGAAATTGCTTCTCATAATGTTGGCATTCACCGACTATTATGTTTTTCATTATGACAGCCTACTGTAGGAGTCAAACTCATTTTCATTTTCTCTGGATATAAAAGGGCAATAAATCCATTTCCTTTAATGTTGTGCAGACCCGCGGCTTTACTATCAGACCTTAACAAATAACTAAAGTGAAGCTATGTAATACAGCTCTCTGAATTTAATTTGGTAGGAGCCTGATAGCTGTGTTTAAGGTAAACAGACTGAGCTTTATAAAAAGAGCTTTTGTTGCGATTGTCGGCTCTTAAGCTCAATTCGCTCTTTCGGAAGAAATATCCACTGCCTGAAGGTGTTCAGCTGGATCTGTCATTTATTTCCCCACCTACCTACTATATTACTAATCACCAACTCTAATTTACATACTCTCTGCACAGGAAATGACGCTGTCATCCGCTTCCTGGCCAGCTCATCCAGGTGGTTAATATGAGGCAAATTTAGCTCTGGCTTTCTTTCCTACTGTGAGTTTTCAGTTCTAGGCTTGCAACATGCCTCCAGGTCTGGAAGGAGCTCCAGGCTTTTGTTCCTGCCAAAAACCTTCCCATATCCCTCCTCCTGCTCTTGCACCTGAACCTGGCACCGCAGGGATTGAAGTCCCACTGTTTTCTGCACACTGACCTCTTTGTCCAAATGGATGCAACACCTGATGTCTGCAAATCAACACTAGCAGTAGAAACATATAAGAATTGGTTGAATCCTATCAATATGAAAAGAATGAACGATGGTTACAAATTGTGCTGTAAACACACAAATGTGTCTAAATGATGCCGCCAATGTGAACTTCCAAATATCCAGACAGATTTAATGTATTTTTGCTCTTTTTTCATCAGTCCCACGGGATGTTTCAGTGGTCAGAGGTGCTCTGTTGGCCTTAGGCCTCGTTAAAGTGTTTAATCAAACAGGAAATAATGCACAGAACGGCCATGTGGGAAAAGCTGCTTAAATCTCCCCTTTCTTTGCAAAAGCCGACTAGGCCAGATCAAATTAAGTGGTTTGATACTTTCTCTGCCAATCGGATTAGGGTGATTTATTCCCAAAAGTGTTTAAATGATTAAAGCCGGTTAATGTGCCTCAGCAAAGTTCATGGTGTCAAGAGTTGGCTGCGGTGTCAGACAGGGGGTGGAGAAGAGTCAATAAGTGGTAACTGTAAAAAAAATGTGCTCTTTGTCAAGCAACAGCACACATAATCAGCTGTAATGATCTTTTTGTTTTCTTTAAAATTAGAGGCTCCACGGAGAAAATGCTTGACAAATTGTGCATCTGTTATGGAGTGACACAGTGCCTAAATATAGATTGGAAAATGGAGCAGAAGAAATGGACGCAATGAGGACCATAAATATTCACAGTCCATCTCCGGAAGGCTGGCAGAAGCCTGGTCCAAGGAGAAATCTTCTCATTTCACAAAGTATGCTTAATGTGGCACCACTGAGCTTTACTGGGTTTACCTTCATGGTGCCACACTTTAGATTTTGATGTATTGCAGATGGTCCGGTGACATTTTGACACTGATCTTCATTAGAACATGTTACTCTAAATCCTGTTGTGAAGGCTGATGGAGAGAGAGAAAGACAGAAGAGTAATGGATAAACGGTTACAAATTCTGGCCCCCTCCTCACCCCTTCTTCTAATATACTCGTCTCCTGAGGGAGAGGTATCCATCAACGGAGACGGCCGGGCTGTTATGCCACATCACCTCGTGCATGTGAACACAAGGTGACTCTGGAAGAGACGCAGCTCATGTGTGCCCGGTCTTATAAATGCGGCTCCATGTTTCCCCCATAAAGTGTCCATCAGCGCCTTAATGCATCTCCCAGTGAAAGTGACAGAGCCTGGGCTTGCACATTATTAACTCCAGACATTTTTATGAGCCTGTGGAACAGAGTGCTCCTTCTGAATAAGATATGTGTCCAGTGTTCAGTGGCTATACATCAGTGTTTTAGTTTTGGGAATAGCATTACAGCCTCTGATAAGTTTTAGTGTGTTTTTATATGAGTCTAAACCAAAGAGCCCGTAAATACTGTTATGTCATTATTATTCCAATGGAATCAAAATAAATTAGGCTTAGTTTTGCTGTGTTGAATCTATCATGTCACCCATTTGCTTGCATGGGAAATACATCCATATTAATGTTATGTAAACAGTGTTAACAATGATAAATTGTGGCATGGAATCATAAGCAGCTTAGCAGAGTGGGGCTAAAGGCACCACCAAATTGGCAGGCTCATGATAAATGCATGGGATTTGTTTAAAATATTCATCAAATATAAATGTGCAATGAATTTATTAGTGGCTATGAAGGAAATGAAGGAACATGCACAATTTTCCTGACACAAAGAATAAAATATGAATTAAAGTGAGGAAGGGGAATCCTAAAATCCAAGTAGCAGAAGGAGAGTTTTATAAAACTTTACTGTGAAGATTTGTTGTTGTGTTTTCTACATTTAGTGGCTGTTATCAGTGGGGAACAATACAAGCACAAGCACACCAACAAGCACACCTGGAGTCACGTGGTTGGGGAAAAAACCTCGTTGTGCAGTTAATCATTGTGTTGTAAATGTAATATGAAGCACAGTCGGGTCCCTATAATATACATGTAGGCTACCACATCCACGATTGTTTCCTACCATGTGACTGCAGAGGGGCTGCATAGAAGAATAACACTAAAACAACTTACAATTAAGTCGTGCAAGTAATAAAAGCAATGCAAATACTTCAGGAAACTTATCTTGTGAGTCTGCAAAATATGAACGCTGGCTTATGTTCTCAAATATATTTCAGTGGCTATCAACCGGTTTCCTCTGCTTCAAGGCAAAATAGCACCTCTGGGTGGGCGATAAACCACAGCCAGCACATGAGACACTGAGCTGGATGAAAACGCCCAGGAAACGCAACGCAACGCAACGCAAGGCAAGCAGTGTTTGGAAATGTCAAATCCGTGGTCGGTATTAGAGTTTACAGCGCGCCGCATACAGCCAATCAGCTGACTGGAGTCAGCTCAGCCTCTGCCGGAGTTGTATTGGAGAGTGTGAGCTCAGTGTGATAGACTACTGTGCGTAAAATATACCTGTCAGACGCAGCAGCGGTGCCATGGCAGCCAGAGCTCTGCGAGCAAAGTCCATTCTTATACACACGGAATAAGTTCCTTTTAAGCGGATGTCATATGTTGCGCTGCGATGGCAGTTTTCCCAAAACTGATGATGTGAAGTAGAAGGTGCGTCCGTCCGTCTCCATTGACTCAGTTGCGCCGAGGAACGATGCTGAGCAAAGCTGCGGGAGGATTTTCCACTACAGGTAAGATGATTTTCGGAGGTGTTTATAGCAACTAGTATCCCAAAAAATATGTTTTTGCCTGTTAATCCGAGGTAGCTTTGAGATTTGTCTATAATACAAGTGAATACATATGAAGATTTCCCTCATGATCAGCTACATAACATTTGTAATTTATATATTTTATGAGGTACAAATGTGTCATGAATGTAATGAAAATGATGTGCGTGAGAGAGAGACATATGTGAATAAATGATAGTAAAAAAGACAACAGACAGAAAAGGATAATATATACGTGCTCATGATCGTTAATAATTGAGTCTAAGCACACACTCACATGTGCTAAGTGCACATCTTCATGGTGTGAGATTCATTATTTGTGGATGTGGTTTTTGTTGTCTAATGTAGTGTGTAATGGAATTCTTTGTTATCTGGAGAGTGGCTCAGCAGCATTACAAGCATGTGAGAATAGAGACCGCAGGACACAGTGGTGAAGATACTGAGACGGAGTCTTTGGTGTTTGTATGGGCTCAGATTCAGCCACTAGCCCACGCCGATCAGCTCTGACTAGGACTGCATGAGTTTCTGTTCTCTAGGGGTCACGAGGCCAAAAGTCTGCTGCATATATACATGCCTTCTCTGCAGGCCAGGAAGTCATTGCATACATATATGATATATGTAAATCTAAATATGTAAATGTATATATATAAATATTAAGGCTTTCCGTAAGGTTGTTGAACTACAGATGGCATTTCATTTTCTGGTGCTTGTGTTATTTTGCCCAGCCCAGTTTGTTCGTGTTCAGATCTGTGCAACTCAATCGCCTCCCGAAGCTCATAAATCAAGCCCTGCCATGCTCTTTTTTTTTCTAATGTGTGGAAAATCTCTACATTTTCTTGTGTTTTCTCAAGACAGCACTTTCAACAACAAATGACAAATGACTCTGACTTGATTTGCTAATTTCTACAAATACCAAAATATGATGCAGTGGCCCCTGTGGCTTTTATCTTCTTCTTCTTTTTTTCTTCATCATAACACATAGGAGGAAAGATTCATTTGATGGATGAGGTCTTTGTTGGCCAAAAGAGACTGGTGTTGGACTTGAAAAATCAAGTAGTGTCTTTGCTTACTCAAATCTGGACATGCTCAGATTCCACAGTCTCTCATTGGCGGATGTGTTGCCTTAGTGACGGCCTCTCCTGTTACTGTGGGTTTTTTATAACATAAAAAAAACAATTTTTTTTAACTGTTCTTCAAATCATTTGAAAACATTCAGGAGGACTCAGAGAGACCAGTTCACAGACAGTCAAAGTAATCAGTATGCTGGGAAAAATACAGCAGAACCTGCTTCTTTTCTGGTTTCTAATATAGGTAGCTGTGACATGTGGAAGATATATTTCCCCTACATATTTTTCTGAATCAGAGTGTGTGAGATGCAACATTTGAGCATACAGCAGATGGTGATTTTATAGCCCAGACTAGTGAGAAGCGTGTGAGAGGAATGCCGATGAAATACTTCCTGCACTGAATTCATGTCCTCGATTATTACATTACTAAAAACACAATGTGAGCTGTGACTGGATATCTACTGGTTCAGATTAACTGCATTGTCAAGAATGTACCGTGATTTAATTGAACTTCTTACTGCTTTTAAAGCTTTTATGAATCACATTTAATTGTAACGGTTCTTATTTCCAGCAACCAGACTGGCACATCTTTTTTGGACTTCATCCTGTGATCCGCTAAACGTTTGAACCTGTCGTCATGGAGAGCCTCAGTGAGCTCCAGAACCCCCTGCTCGACAAAACCAGCAGACAAGTGGTGCACAGCGATTATCAAGGTTACCAGTGCGACTACCCGAGCCAGCCTTACCAGGACAGCCTCATTGGCTACTACTACACTGGGACTAATGGCAAGCATAAGACTCAACAGTTCCTGGACGCCACATCTCTGCATCTGGCTGTGGAGGCCTTCTACAGGCCCAACTTTATCCTGTACAAGGACGACGTGAGCCTTCACAGCAAGGACTCCAAGAGCGAGAGCTTTGAGACCACGTTCACAGAGAGTAAGGACGCTGTGTCGGATGGAGTTTCAACAGAAAACGCTCTGGATAGCATACAAGGAGAGAAGGATGCGAAGATCCAGACGGTGTCGTACGAGGTGGAGGAGGAGCAGGGTCCTGAGTATGAGGTCAGAGGTCACACCAAAGAAAAATGCATATGTAGCAGTGTGCAGTGCTTGAGTGGTATTTTCATGGATGACAGATGCAGGTGCCTGATATACTGGCTCTCTACAAGCAGTATATAGTTCAATTGTAGCCTGATACACGATTGTACAGGTTTGTCCTGCTACAAACTATATGGGAATAATTACTGTGACTATACTGCTTGAAGAGCAAATTGATGCAAGTAAGAGTCATTTAGAAGTGTTTGAAAGAGTTATGAGAATATGCTATATGAAATTAAAGGCATTACAACACTTACTCGCAACCGTCAGGGCCATCTTTCAGCAGATAGTAAGTCATGGAGTGTATAGTGATGCTTATTATTTCGATTTCCATTCTAATAGACTGCCAGTGTGATTCACGCAAGTTTCTCATCTCTAAATGGTCAATTTGCTGGAGTCTTTCAAATCTAGTGCAGGGTAATTGTATGCTTTTTTTTGATATAATTACATTCTAAAAAAGAAATAACACATCTGAGTTTCTCTATCCAGACTTTCTTTTAGGAGTATAACTACAATCTCCAAAGAAAAGTGAGACAGCAAAAGAGCAAAGTCTTTTCAGAAGTGGTAAAAATCTAATTTCATCCAGGGACGCTTGTGAAGTACCCAGGGCTCTGAGCTGGCAGAGGAAGACGTATAGCACCCTAACTGGGCTGATGATCGCGCCAGCTCTTGTCACTCGGAGGCCTGGCAGATAGATAGAGACATGGCAGCGACTGCCATTAATGCTATAAGTAAGGCTGTGCTGTGAGGCTATTAGGTGGGACTTCACTGATGCATGGCTGTCAGAGCAGGTGAGCCTGGAGCTAAAGTTATTCCATGTCAATTTGAAAGGGCAAATGAATCTGATGAACAGTGATCAAATGAAAGTTGGGTTTCCCAGCTGGAATATGAGACTTCTTGCTCAGCACCTGCGTTTCTTTACTTTCCCTTCCTGCCTTTCTGTATGTGTGTGCGTGTGCGTGTGTGCTTCTGTGCTAAGATTTGTGTGTTCTTGTTAATCATGAAACACCCACACGAACAGTGCCAGATGTGCGTTGATGCATCAAATCAAACACTCAGAGGACTTTCACAGCTATAGAGATTAAAAATAAGAGGGACAGTGTAGAACTGGTGAAGGCACATGACTTGGATTTGAGTCAGACTCGAGACTTTAGACTAAAAAAACCTTGCAACTCGACTTTAACAGCAATGGCCAGAATCGGATTAATTGATGGATTACACTAGTCAGATTTTGTTTTTCGGGGCATATACATACACATTTGCATAATTGGTAAACAAACATTTTGACGCAACAAACAACAAATACTTCTACTACAGAACACGAGATTCAATACTCCTGGGGTAATATGCTACACAATTGAAATACATGTACTAAATGTTTAGCATTATACGACTATATAAGAATTTAGAATGAACTAATTAAATGCTTACAGAAAGTTTACGACAACAAGCTCGAACAAATCACAGTCCAAATCATAGTCGCCACAGAAAGTATCTGTGGAATAACAATGCAGTAGCTGTGAGCCAAAACGACTGCAAAGTTGAATATGGTAATGCAGAGACATCTTACGCTAGTGTGGAAACAGGAATACACAACTCCTGCTAGCTACTAGGTGCTTGTCAATAGCGTAAACATTTAGCGTCCTGAGAGATTTTTTAAAATTCATAAATATATATTTTTTTTTCAATAAATTCTATTTAACATACATTTTTGTCATTATGTTGGGAGTTGATATTTCTGTACCTCTGTGTCTGTGGCCCCCTAGTGACACGGAGGCCCTACGCATGTGCCTAGATCCGGCTCTGCCAAGGACTCATGACTTCACTTTTCACTTGAAAATACTTGATACCTTGCCCCCAAACCATAAGATTTATAGAATAGATTCATTACCTTCATTTCCTGAATCAACTAACATTAGCGCTATTCATTCCCAACTAGTCATTCACTTTGTTCGAACCAATTCGACAGCATCCAAGCAAATGAATATATTATCACTTTGTTGCTAGAAAGGCATTGCATTTGGTGAAGAGCGCATTCTGACTTGTTTGGGTCTCGAAACTCAAAGTTTGAACTCGGGACTTGTGACAAAACAATGACTGGGTCGCCCCTCTGCTTCATACACATGCTAACATTCCAAGATGTGGTCTGCGGCGGTTTCTCTTCATAATACTGTGTTTTTCTCTGCAGATGTGTTTTTTTTATACTTCTTACTGCAACCTATGCACTCACTGTACATCCCCATGGTGCCCCAGCCCTTGTTAGGACACAGAAACACAAAAAATACAAGCTGGTGCAACTTTACAACAGTAATTCCACAGCTAGTTTATGCCAGCAGATATTTGACATCTCTGCGACACAGCAAAAATAAATTGCAGGTAACAAAGTAACGAGAGCGTGTGGGTGTGATTTCCACAACTAACAGAGTGCAGGGGTCTGTGTGTGCCCTGCTGTGGAGTTGACTGTCCCCTCCACACTCTAATGAGGCCTCAGAGAGCGCTGTGGATATGCAGAGCCCCATCAGTTATACTGGCAGCAGACAAGACTGGGAGTTCATCCCTAGTCAGCCGGACTGTGTCAGGCAGGCTGTCAGGAGGTCTGAATGCACCAGTCACTCAGGACTGTTATCAGGTCTTGCTACAAAGATAAAAAGAGATTACTGCTGTTTGTACCCACGGGTTTAATCATGTGATGTCAGATTATGTGGTTATGACCAGCTGCTGTTTTGATGGATCACACCCGGCTGTCCAGGTGGAGAGTGTTCATAAAGCAGATAACAGCGAGCTTCATAATCTTCTCTTGGCAAAGGTAGCAGTTTGGAAACTGTTTGGATAGCACAGCACTGCTCTCCTCCACTTCCCTCGGACATCTAAATAAGGTTTTTACACAGAAATGCCCCAAAAATAGCACAAAATAATTTCATTAGAGCCTGTGGTTTGGTAAATCAGATTAGAAGCTAAGAAAGAAAATTACACAACATGCAAAAAAAAAAAAGAAGTGGTCGTCAGCGCACACGTATGGTTCCTTTCTGCTTTGCCCGCCTTCCAGACTTTTCTTTAATTACCTCTAAAATGGCTAGTTCAGTTCCTGCCTCAAATATTGATTTCTGTTTTGTGCCTTCCTTTTCTCCACTTTGATTGATCCCTGCAGGCAGCAAGACTAACAAATGAAACTTATAGGGGCTATTTATTTAGACAAACATCCACGATGTCGCCGGGACAGCAGAGAGAAGTAATGCGGTGTCCTCTTAAAGGTCACCCATGCAGTCACATTGCCATCCTCGCTGCAGGCGCAATGTGCCAATGTAGTCCGAGTGTTATTCGAAACTATCATTCATTAACCCACTCGGCCTGTGTGGCCTAGAGTTTGAGTATGGAGGCACATTATTGGGAGTCGGTTGAACACTTGCTGCTTTGTAAGACGCCGGGTGTATTGAGGAGAGACGGTGGAGGTCTCTCCCGCTGTAGAAGCAATTTAGCACATAAATGACACTGTCTTCTTGCCGTTTCCCCCGTCACCTCGCAATGATGGAACAATCCATTAATCCTGTGTTATCTGTCAGGCCGCTCATGGGCGTTGACAGAGGCACCAAATCCTTTCTGGCTGAGCACATCCTGTCCTGGGTGGTGGAACAAGGGCAGATACACTGGCCTGGGAGGGTGGGGGGGCACAAGTTGTTAAGCTACGCCACTTTGAAGACGTCCAACGTAGACCCGACTGTCTACACGTGTCAACGGTGCCCCATTATTAGTATTAAGTTGTCAGTCTCGAGATCACTGCATTCACCTTTTGTCTCATCCTGTCAATGTTTGTCTCAAACAATGTGCATAGTTGTACAAGCAGTCATGTAAGAGAAAGTGCATCATCCTCTCCTTTTCTGACATTCAATTGTTCTACATCAACCTCTTTCAGAGCGACAGCTCCAGTGACAGTGAGAGCGAGGACAACTTCATGGTGCTTCCCCCTCGGGATTACCTGGGCATAGCCATCTTCTCCATGCTCTGCTGCTTCTGGCCCTTGGGCATCGTTGCCTTTTACTACTCTCACAAGGTAAAGGCACAGAGTCCTCAAACCTGTCATTAACTCTAATTACACAGCCTTCTATTTAAGGTCAGCGAGCACAAGCACTCAGACAAGTGCCACGGCAGCCCATTTTCCTCATTCTGTGACCCTCCTTGCAGTTGTTTCAGATGATTGACTACGTAAATTCAGCTTGTTCGGACAACTTGTCATTCCTCTGTATTCACTTTAAAACCATTAACATTGAGGTTTGGGTCCAGAGTATGTTCTGTGTGAGTAGTTCATTGCAATTACATTATTTTTAGTTGTTGCATCCTTAGCTGAGCCCTCTAGTCTAATGTCAGCATCTCTCTGGTCCGAAAAGATTACAATCACATCCTGCAACCTCAAGCAAAGCACGCCATTATCTTAATGGTTTTGGAACATCTTCAACAATAATTGACAATTATATCGTACCAGAAAATAATGTGCCAGAAGAATAAGTAAAGGTCAGTCTCAGTCTCTCTCTTTTTGATGGGAAACCAAAACACCCAAATACACATTTGTCACCGTCAGAGGGATAATGACCTAATTGCCATGGTAACTAATGGTTCCCAGAGAGATTTTCTTGTTGTTTCTCTCTTTTAACTGTGGCATAACACCTACTCATACGCTGATGAGTAACACACCGGCTCATTTCACTCTCTGCTTTGTTTTGTCAGACAGGCAAGGCCATCGCTAAGGGAGACTTCTCCAGAGCAGGGATGAGCTCCAGAAGAGCTCTATTCCTGGCTGCGCTTTCCATCACCATTGGAACAGGGATGTATGTGGGGGTGGTTGTGGCCCTCATAGCCTACCTGTCAAAGCCTGGACACGTATAGCGCTGGGTTTGCTCGGGGGGAGATTGAGAGAAAGAGAAGGCAGGATGGGAGGAGAGGAAAAGACGAGGTTGGACACGGCTCCTGGAGGCATGTGCCGGTGCTGCTACCTGGATGTCTGTGAAGCTATATGAAGATAAAAGACTAAACCAGAAAAGAAAAAGATAATAAGATGTTTGGAATATAACTTGGACTGCACCTTGATCTAGACTGAATCTTTACTTCTGGGATGCAACACTCCCACCAAGGTATTCCACCACCACAAGAAGAAGAAAAGACAGCGCTAAGCAGGACGACTACTCCTCCACAAAGACTGTGCTGTACTAATGTCAGAAAAAACTGAGCTCGTATCAGTAAAGAACTACCTACCTTTTATCACATTAGTCGTTTACAGCAGTTTTATTTTACCTTTATAGTAGGTGTGTTCTCTGCCAATACTATTGCAGGTTGTGTATTGTCCACTTTGTAAAAATAATTTATTGGAAAAAGAGTCAGCCAGTGGGCTTTAATGTCATTAAACTTCAAGAATTATACCGTAAATTGATCCAGCCGGTAAACAGAAGTGGACCCTTAACAGAAAGAAAACAAAAGTGTACACAAAGTGTCTAAGCAGTGGTCAAGGGGGTTATTTATGTTTATTGTGTGCTGTAAAGAACGTCAATAAATACTTTTGGCATGAATAATGAAACATCCTCTGCCATGTCTCTCATCCTCTTATTCTGGAGTGTTAGAGCTGTGAGTCCCAACCAGGGGGGATTTTACTTACTTGCAAAATAGGATTAACATTTGGTGTGATGCTGATCTTTACTCATAACCTGCCCATGAACCCGAGCCAGTTGTAACACATTGACACCGTGGTTGTGGTGGAAGAGTAATTTTTGCTTAGGAAGGTTCCTAACCGAGTGAAATGACCTGCAGGTACCAGAGTGTCAGTCATGATACGAGCTGGTCAAAATGCTAAAGGAAAGGAGACGCAATGCTTCCTTTCCGATCTCCTTTAGCATAGGGTAAACTGGACCATCCAGGACATATCGTCCCACATTTCCTTCCTTACATTTAGAGTGAGGAACCATTCCGCAGATCATGTAAGTTACCGTTGTTTATTTAACCTTTTTCCATAACTTGCTTGAATGTTTATGTTTTCAACTTTCAACTATGAACATTATGCTAATTACTGTTTACATTGTAGCGTAACCGATATGGTTAGTTTGCATTAGTTACTTGTACACAGAAAGATACACTGTAATAAATATGACAAACTGTGTGAAAGAAAAGACAATTTCTTGAATTATTAATGTGAAAGCCATTAATAGACTTTACAAAATGAAATAATCAAAGTCTTGCAGAGGTGAGAGACACTGGTGTGGGGCTACCAGTCTGTCCTTGTGATGATTACCTCCATGTTCATCCCTTTGCACAGGTGGTGGCGGCAATGGATCATCTCAGCCGGCTCCAGGATGTCCCTAGCAGTGATGCATGACATGCACGGCAACAATCCTAGGGGCAATCCTTAGGTGTGATCCGCTGCCAGGGCTTTGAAGACAATCCCTCGCCACTGTGCCTTTATCATGCCAAAGGCCCTCTCTGGCATGGTGAGCGTTGAAGCACTCCTCCACTCTTCCCCTCACTGGTTCCCGGTATGGAGTAATGAGGTTGACTGGTGCACTCAGACATGGGTATACTCCATCCCCGTGAGGAAGTAACCAGCTGGTGGGTAAGGGCCCCTGACAAACACTGGACTATTTTGAGCACTCTGGTGTCTAAAAACAGGGTAACCTACAAATGTGTACAGATATATGCCAGTGCGGTCACAGATTGCCTGAAGTGGAAGAGTTCCCCGTTTCATTCAGACGTGTCATCCATCAATGGCTCCCACACAGTGGCTGAAGGCTGGGCTGTTAGCAAGGTGTTGAAAGCCATGGGCCTCTTCAGCACACTGCGGTAGTGTGTGGAAGTGTGTTACATGTGGATTGCGTTACACATCCAATGTACAATATCAAAACACTGTTGTCTTTGACGCAATGACGATCCGGGAGACAGTGTAAGATAACCCATGTGACAGCCAGTAAACCACCAGAAGGACGTCCATATACTTCTCCCTCCTGAAAGGGCCAGCAGTGCCTAGATGGCCTAGACAGGCAGTAGTCATAGCACACATCTAAATAAATATGTACCAGAGGGACATGGGTGTTGTGGGGGGCATACGTTGTGTTCCTCTTCTGTAAAAGACTAAATAAAGTGCAAATAGTATATTGTGTGTGCATTACTAGTGTGCTGTTTTTTCCTGTCTTGTTTTAATTTTAAAACATAAGAGATTTCTGTCAGAAACCTCTGAAGACTTACACATTAGATCAAGAATAGATAGAACAATCTCAGTTATGATTTGATGGTGTGTTAAATTCAAGCATGCTCTGCGATCTATGTTCAACGACAAGATCAGCATCCTCTTACCATTTGTGAACACAATCTTATGTGTCACCGCAATCGTACCCTCCTCCTCCTCTGGTTTCTTCAGTTTCGCTGCAAGGTGAGCACACAGCAGCAGAAAGCTCCCTTTTGCTCTTCAACTCTGCAACTGTGATACTCCCCAGCTGCCCCAACTTCTCAGATGGATGTCATGTACAGTAGTAGATGTGTAGGTTGAACGAGTTATGCATATATTGCATGTTTTATTTATTACTTTTGTAAAATCAAAAATAATTGGGACTCATGATGATTAATATCAGTGAACAGGAGTGCAGTCACATTTTACTTCAAGGAAACATGGTTAGGCCAGAGTGAAGATGTTCAGAAACTCTTTCAGTGTTTGGAACAGTTTGGAACAGTTGAACAAGCTCAAAATATGCAATAGAGGGTCGAAATGTCCATCCATCCATCCATCGTCTACCGCTTATCCGGGATCGGGTCGCGGGGGCAGCAGCTCCAGTAAGGAACCCCAATCTTCCCTTCTCCGGGCCACATCCTCCAGCTCCGACTGGGGGATCCTGAGGCGTTCCCAGGCCAGAGAGGAGATATAATCTCTCCACCGAGTCCTGGGTCTTCCCCAGGGTCTCCTCCCAGCTGGACGTGCCTGGAACACCTCCCTAGGGAGGCGCCCAGGTGGCATCCTTACTAGATGCCCGAACCACCTCAACTGGCTCCTTTCAACGTAAAGGAGCAGCGGCTCTACTCCGAGTCTCTCACGGATGGCTGAGCTTCTCACCCTATCTCTAAGGGAGACGCCAGCCACCCGTCTGAGAAAACCCATTTCGGCCGCTTGTACCCGTGATCTCTTTCTTTCGGTCACGAAATGTCCATGTTTTACCTATTAGTAGCCCATCATTACTTCATCATGTAACAAATTCAATGCAGGAAACAATATTGTAACAACTTATTTTATATAGTTAACCGTTAAATAACATCCCGTTTTTAATCCACACAGTAAATTTGGGACATGATGGCTCGGGTCGATGAAGAGGTAATATAGCCTAAATTAATGCTGTCGGGGTACATCAGACAACAAAGGTTGGGAATCAGTGAACAAGACATGGATTGTGTGGTGGAGAAGCCTGTCAGTGTATTGTCGACTAGAGAGTTATACTGACAATTTGCTATTGCTGGCACAAGCCTCTGCTGTGACTAGGATGGCTCCTCACCGTCTTTTGGCATCATTCACTGTCTAGCCTTGAGGTGACTTTACCTGCCAGAGTGCTTGTGAGTGTCGGGAGCAATTCCTGCTCGCTTAAGTCAGCATATTAGGACAAAATGGGAGCGGCACTTTATTGCCCTCCAGGACCATCATCTACGTCCCGTCCTCTTGCCCCACCTGCCATCCAATCAGAAGACTGTCCTCCAGAGCAACAGCATCCTAAACCACCCAGTGCCCTACAGGTTTAAACATGCAGATAACACACATACAGAGCTCAAGAAGCAAAAGGAGAACTCACTACAACTACATACACCTTCACTGCACCAGGATACAGGAAGCAGATGGCAAGAGAAGCAAGTTTTATAGAAACGCTTGCACAGCCTGACCCCTTATATTTGTCTACGTCCACCTTTGCAGGCTTCTCTTCAAGCAAGTCTATAATGCATGAAATGTGGCTCGATGGGGGCAAAAGCGCCGCTCTTATTAATGGGAGCTGTATGGGGAGCTGAAGTGGGCTCACTCTGCGAGCGAATGCAGCGCTGCATGTGTTTTCTCTCCCTCAATAGATAGGGAGCTTCACCCACGCCTGCTCGCTCACAGCATCCATAGCTAGCTCAGACCAGCTCAGAAGCACACTGATATTATTAGTCATCCACCTCCACATGAATAGAAACTTTCCAAAAGGAAGCAGCAGGTTGAATATGAACATTTGTGCAAATATTTCATTACAGATGTTAGTACACGTTATCCCTTTTTGTGGGAAACACAAGTCTTTGTTTAAGAATTATTCGGTTCTGCATTTCTAAATATAATCCTTTAATCTAAAATTAACCAAAAGTTGTTTTTTGTCAAGTAATACCGCAAACTTTCACATCTACCAAATGACAAAAAAATAATTACTGGCTCTTGCACACAGTAAAGCAACTAAAAAGGGAGAAACATTTCTAGAGGAAAAACAATGATGAATGGGTTGAAACAAAATGGACAGAAACTGAAATGGAGTGGAAATACAAAAAGACATTAGAGCCGAGTGCTACATTAATAAGGAGCATGACACTCTTGACTGTTCATGCGAGTGAAAGCCATTTTTTTCGATTCTTATTGTCGCTTTGATGAAATACCTGTCACCACTACTTTTTGCCCGTGGACAACAGACGCGGAAACAATATCTTCAGTTTGTGCCATGCTTCTACAAAAGAGGATTTATTAAACATTGAATGTCAACATTATGTCCTTTCATTTGACTGACAGCTTTCGAAGATTTGTTTTTCTACCAAATGTCAAAGAATCCCCCCCCCCCCCTGTGAAAAGGATAGAAAATCAATTGTAATACTCGAAAAGAGGACTCAGACATATTTCCAGCTCTTACAACCACAATGGGAGGATGTGAATGAGTAGAATGAAACTGTCCTGAATTTCCAAGCTGTTGGGGAAATCGTGGTTATGTTACTAACCTCGTGGCTCTGTATTGTGTGACAGATATTAAAATCAGAACCACAGTTCATTCATGGTAGATGACAGACAATTGCATGCCGTTTGAAGTTTATCCAGAGGTCATTTTCCATGCTGGCAGATACACTTAATGTATTTTTGATTATTCCTGGGACACTTTCTGGGTCAACAGCAGCACCAATAACGTCTCTGGCAATGGATGAAACCAAAATCATGTCTGGCGCCCGCTGAGATTTCAACAGTTTACATGCAGATATGAAAATCAATTAGCATATAATAGTACCAGCTCAGCATTTCTACACACCAGGAGTTTCAGACAAAGGTATTCTAACACATCCAGAGCCAAACCTAGATGCTTTTTACTGCATCGATTTTATTTTACATGCATATTGACTAAATTAACTAGTGATGTACAGAAAATGATTGGATTTTGCAAGTTGTTAGAAGGGCTAATAACCTTTGTCTACCTTTTGAAAAACTGAAAATGACTTGCATAAAGCAAGTACATAAAAGTAATTATTTATACCAGAGCAACATAAAAGTCTTTGGTTTTTAGGTCCTTCTCACTCAGTGCAACAGTCCCTTTATATTTCAAACAGAGTTAATGGAGCTGTTAAATAGTTGAACAAAAGGAATGGGGTAGATCTAATAAAAAGCAACACCAGGAATCCCATAATGATTCATAGAAAAGCTACTTTTGATTTGACGTCCTAAAAATACAACATTTAACCAACTAAAAATGCCAGCTATTATTAATCTGGTTTTAATAGTAATCTTGAAGGTTTAAGTTTTATAACTTTGTGGTACATATATAATTTAATGTATTGGTACTTTATACTTTTACTCAGCTACATGCATTTGACATTTCACAACCTTTTTTTGCCTTGTGACTTGTTAAGTGACCCTTAAGTCTATGAGTTGTTAACAGTTTCTCTGATAACTATTAGTTTAATTTAAAAATGTTTTTTTTAAATACAAAGCATGAATGCAAATGCATGTAGCAGAATATTATGTCACAGGGTCCATTGTTTTATTCAGAAAGAGTACATTTACTTGTAATAGTTTAAGCATTAATGCATTTTAAAGTAGTACCATAACTAAACCCAACAGTGGTTTTGTTACCCAACGCTTACGCGACGTTGTGTCACTGAATCACATTTTAACCACACGCAAAGCTTCTGCATCAAGTTACTACGCAGAAGGCTGCCCCAGTATCATAGTGAAGAAACATGGCTCCCGCTGCGAGGCCTGGCCAACATTACTGTCCAAAGTAACAAACAACCGTAAGAATCCTAAAGAACTAGAATTAACATTTAGGTGATTTTAAGCAAACATATTGTTTAGTGAAGTTATAGGATCTGTGAGCCAAACAGGTTTTTCCAAAGCACTTTTCAAATGTGCATGAGGAAATTAAGACTTCCCGACAGCAACTGTCGTCAGCATCTATTTCTAAAAACTTCTCCCCCCCATCCACCACCACCCCCACCCCTCTTTCAAACCCCACTTTAATCTAAGATCATCTTTGAAGCATTTCACATATGCACGCTTATCTGCCCTCACACCTTTGTCGCACAGCAACATGACTCTCTGTGTCGCCCGCATTTGCCAGGACTCTGGACTGATAAGGACCTCACAGCCTCATATTCTTGCTTCGCTTATCACCGTTGAGCAACAAGGGAGCAAGTCTGGCTGTTCATGTTTCTCTTCTCTTGATATGTATAGACTGGACTTCTTTTCTTCCTCGAGCGTTCCTCAAAGCTGCCGTCTTGTGCCAGCAGAAGCATAAAAATGCAGCTCTCAGATCGACTCAGAGAGATGTGTTGGTTTATTAATTGCAACGAGAGAACCTGACACTTCACGGGATGGGTTATGTCGGTTTCTGAGACATGAAGCAGGTAGAAATGCAGGCTAGGTAAACCCTCTCACACATATCCGTATGACAGAAACATATGCCGGCGCATACAAAATATCGGCAATAGGTTGATATAAATTAAGGGTAAGTTGTGATCGTTTGAAGGACGCAGACTTTACACGGCAGACATACACAGTTCTGTACGGCAGAAACATGCCGGCGTATATGAAAATTAGCTCAAAATTTGTCAGAGTCCAAATACGTCCAACTTTTCCACAGCGGTGTTGTATCTGACGAATACATAACAAATACATAACGAATTATTATACGCATGTCAAACATTGATATCGTATCACTTACTTATACAAAACGTATCAGAGCGTCTGGACAACAGAGCTGGAGAAGTGCCATCTGGTTCACGTCATGCTGATGCTGGAGAACGGCTAACATGCTGAACGCTAGCTGTACTGTAGAAACACGTTTAATAAGTTACTCCGTCGTCAGGCATCATCTTAACATAGGGTAGGAATAGGGTATCCACTCGTTATCAATACATTGTCTGTAGGATTCACCGTCAGCCGACGTAGCCTATATCTAACGTACCTCTAACGTAGTCACGTAGGTATTCACGTATGTCTAACGTAACGTCTGCATATCTTATGAAACACGTCGGGTACACTTTTCCCATCCGATGAAAAGTTGGACGTATTTGGACTCTGACAAATTCTCGTATGCGCTGGCGTACGTTTCTGTCATACGGATATGTGTGACAGGGCCTTTAGATAATATGAAAGTAAACGGAATACAGTTTATGTCCGCACGGATGAGCAGCATCTGTGGTGAATTCAGGAGGGCAGCTTCAATGGACGGCCGCTGGGGTTGTGCCACACATCCTGAATCTTTCTGGGAAAAGCAGTCAAGTCCAACTTCTAAGAGATAACCAATATCCATTACTAGATCAGGCAGCAACACAGAAGAGTCTTCGTCTATAAAGCTGAGCCAGAGAAGGTTATCCGGGGACACAGAACTCCAATCATCCAACTCTAATCGCTCTAACCTTGTAATCCTGATGAATAAACAGCTTTCACATTCATTCAGTTTGTTTGGAAAAGGGAAAGAAAAATGTATGTTTTTTTTTTAGAGATTTTTTAGAGATTGACAGTTTTGGATATCCAATATCAAGACCACTGATGGTTAATTTCACTGACAGATTTTGCACGGTCTCATTTTTTTGATGATAAAAGGAAATGGCAGCCAGGTGAAATAAAATGGCATTATGTAATTCCCTTCTAATTTTCTCCTGCTGTAGTCAGACTTTAATCTATCATAATGAAAGCACTCAGTAAACAACAACATCAAAAGCAGACTTCAATCAGCCGCTTAATCAAACGGCTTGTGTGGCCAAATTAGCATTATAATTTTAGCACTAATATCCTGCACAAACTATACTGATTTCAGCCAGTTTTGAGTAAATATAATGATTCCTACCCAGTGAAGAGTAAAAGAGAGCAGGTTGGCTATGTGCAATCAAACCCTTGGGATAGCCTTGGGGAAAAAATAAATAAATAAAAAACCTTACAGATTAAAATCAGCCCACAGGAGATCATTTAGCTTCAGTGTGAATCCCGTCTCCTTTAACCCACAGCAGACAGCCTCATCACTGAGAGCATCAGGGCACTGACAAGAGATGAGCATATTGATAAAGATATTAGATCATGTCATGCTCAAAAGCTTGCATTATAACTCATTTTCGAGCAGTCTGACAGATGAATCAATGTCAAGATGTACATGAAGTTTCAGCACCAGGATTTTCATATATTGACTGTATTATGTAAAAGATGCAAGCGGTAACTTGTAATTTAGTTCACATGTACACCAATCTACAAAGGGTTCGAATGAAACTCAACACTGCCCCCATGTGGAGAAAACTGTGAAATACAAGCAGGCAGTAAAACAAACACTCAATGCCAGTTTCCAATATTATGCTCGCTTTTTGTCAAATTACTAAAGTAAACACTATTAATAAAGCACATGTATGTGTGCATAAATGTAATGCGAATATGTACATACATATGTGTTACAGTGTGGAGTGCAGGTAGCAGGAGAAAGACCCAAAGACAGAAAAGGAAGAGAAGGCAGCAGGAATAATTAAATGGTTTACATTCATTGAGTCTATAAGGCAGTCAAGGTCCCGGGCAAACAGGTCACGGGAAACACAATTCCAAACAGAAATGGTGTAACGAAGACGAACAAAAAACAATTAAAAACAAAGCAAGTGGCCCGGTATGTGAAGGGAATGACTAATGGGGAAGTGGGAACAGGTGAGCAGAGGTGACTTCAGGTCTAATGAGGAACAGGTGAAACTAATCAGTGCCGGGCTGTCAATCAAAGCTGGCGGGAAAGCACACAAGGGCAGGAAGTGAACAAGTGATCTGGAACGAGAGGAGAGGAGAGCTGAGTAGCGAAATAAATCAGGAAGCGATGCTATGCTTAAATAATATGAATAAATGCAACAAAGAAAACATAACCTCAGGTGCAGGGCGGGTATGACAATATACTTTTCATAAGTACGAACATCCTGTAAAATACATGTGTGCATATATGTAGGCCTATATATATATTATACAAATACGGTTTTCATGCATGTCTCGTAGGCACTATTTATCTGTTTCTATATGTATTGGGCCACATATGGAGTTTAGAAGGCAAACAAAAACTATCTCGGAAACAATCAACCTTTATTATGAAATTGTTTTCTCAACTAGATTTCAATTTAATTCCTTAACTCAGCCATGAGGCCAAACTGCTTATGAGTAATAGAAAGAAGTTGATCACAAAATAATTATCATAGAGAAACATTAGAAGACAAAAATGATGCTTGGATAATCCTTTCTAAAAAATCTGTTAAATGTAATTTATTTATTTGTATTTAAATGTCTTGTACAACAGCCAGCTCTACATGATTCTGAAACATACTTGGACTTTAGTTGTACTGATAAGTCGATGCAGCAGAGGGCAGAACAACACCACATTTCCAAAGCTCTCCAGTTTAACTACAGTTTGTGTTTAATCTCAATTCAGCAGCATCTGGAGTCTTCCCAAAATGATCGGCATGCATGTAATCTTTCTATAACCAATGAAATCATATTGCTCACAACCCCATCAAAAATAAATAGAATGTTAATGTTGCATTAGTCAAAATCTTTCCATAAACCCTCTGATCTCACTCTGCATGGATTGAGATGATATGGTCTTCAACAAGCAGACTGTCCATCATGAGGGATACTGTGAATTACCTCCTCATATCCAATGCAAACAGCTTGATCTTCAGCAAATCTGTTCCATCATAACGTTTCTATTCCACTCTCAGGGGATTAAATAGCTTTGCACTTTAGAGGAATAATCCTCACTCTGTATATGTCTTGGCCTCAATAACTGAGTTGGGTTTGAGGGTCTGTGGAGGTGAGGACTTGGCCTATTGCAAATCATTTCAGTCATTCATCCTAAAATGGTTATTGGGCTCCATGAGAATTCAACCTTAAAAGACAATTTGTTTAATCATAGTTCTTGTGATGTGTGTTGCTTAAAAGGTTGTGTAATTCTTCTTAAATGTAAGACTAAACCAAATGTTCTAACTTGTGTGAGTTCAAAGATACTTGCTCTGATACTGCTGCCAGAAAATCCTTCACTAGTTTTAAATTTTAAGTTTTAATAAGGTTTTGGTGTAGTTAAGGGCCAAAGAAAGTTAGGCTCAGTCATTGTGTCAGTCTTGCTCGCTGCTCTATGAGGCCGTGCTTTGAGTTACATACTGTGACAATGCTAACATGCTGATGTTTAGCAGGTGTTATTAATGATTATTTACATCATTAAATCCTTTATTTGCCATGTTCAACATGTCAGATTAGCCTGTTAGCATGCTAACGTTGGTTATTAGCACTAAAGACAAAGTACAGCTGAGGCTGATGTTGTCATTAGTTTGTCAGGTTTTTGGTAATAAACCATAGTATTGGACACATTGAAATTGTGACCTGATGACGGCACCATATGAAACGTCCAAAGTCCTGAGGGGAACATAAATGTCTGCACAAAATGTCCTGGCAAACCCTCCAACACTTGTTGAGATATTAAGAGTTTCAAACAAACGACAGACTTGTTTGACAGAAAACTGAGAACTACTTTTGTCTGTTCGTGTGTGTAGCTGCAGACTTGTGAAGGAAGCACGCAATGAGATTAGCCTTTCTGTCAGGTTCAAGGCGATGTGTTAAAGGGACACTTCTGCTGAACATACTGAATCTTTGTCAGCTCAGGGAAACGTTTCTGGAGTTCATTTCATGTTCTGACCTCAAAATAAAATCACAGTGTTAATGGATGAGGATTTATGGTGTCTGAGTCCTTCGTGTATTTTTAATGTAAAACAAAACTTCCAGAATGCAGTGACATGAGCTTACTCTTCAAACCTCAAGCATACCTCTTTTCACTTCTATGTTACGCGGTCAAGCATCTTCCTAAACCTACATTTGAAAATACACCAATCAATACTATTCCCAGGTTTATTCTATCAACATGTATTATTACTCCAGTCCATTTCCTATTCATCATTAATTATTGTGTATGAGTTTATCTATGTCAACAACGTAATAAGCAACCTTTTCCCCATCCGGTGACATTATGGTTCCAATCTGAGGGCCATTCAGTGCTGAGACGTGCAGCAGCATACTGATAATGGTCGTCCCTTGCCCTTTGAAATTGCTCTCTGTTTAATTGGAGTAGAACTCAATTGTTCAACTCATTAGGAAGCCCCATTAGCTAACTGAGGATGAGATGTTAAATGTGATATGGATTACGGCTAATGCAGACACATATGGACGTGTTGTGTAAAGCTGAGTTCAAGTGGCCTGATCCAAAGTTTTATGGTGAAAATGAAGATTGCCAACATATAAAGCTGTTAGACTTGGCCTAAGTATATGGATAAAAGGATGAAACAGCTTAAGAGGCGGCTGGTGATAGTATTTTTCAAGTAGATTTGAAATCAGGCGGAGGTCATCCTACTTTGGGGGGTGCTTTCACTCTCTCTCCTGTCCCAAAAGCACTGGTCCCCTTGTTCAATCTGAAATTGAAGGCTCTCAACTGCGACAGATTATAGGGGCTAATCCAAGCATGCAGACGTGGACTGTGTCCTAATGAGCCCAGCCAGCAGAGCATCAAGTGACAACAAGTAGCTATTCCAACAACGATGGCAACTTTTTTAGAGCTTCAGTAATGCCTTAAAAGCTGACCATGTATTTGAAAGGAAAGCAGAATAAGTAGACATCAAAAAAGACATTTAATAAAAGGTGATTTCTATTTTATGTTTTGAGTTATACATAATTTTTAAATAAAAACACAAACATTTTTTAAGACAAGAAAACATATGTCAAATTGTGCCTTAGTGAGAGAGATTAATATATCAAGTATATACAGTGCGATATAGGACAATTACTTTCTGTCGGTGGGATGGTTCTTATTTCAAATTTCACCATTTAGTAACTGTACAAGCAACATTAAAATGAATGCAGATAATGAAATGCACTTGACTGGGCATGTGTCATTGCTAGTCCTTAAGTAATATGATATAACTGTTGTATTTGATAACATTTGACTCATCTGGCTCTCTATATATAACTGTGGGATCTATATACACCAGTATTAACACTTTACTCCCACTCAGTCAAATCTCATTCACTATGCATAAGCAACAATAACTGTAGGTTTGGAAGTAAATCAGAAAAAAGTGCATATTGCATCTTCTGTGCAGCAGTGACGACCAGACGAGTTTTCTTCTTAAAGAAGTCCAGATGCAGGCCAGTTTTAGAGAAGTCAATGAGAGATGAAAACCTGCAGGACAGTGAGTTATGTTGGGTAAGTGCAGCTAGCCCACTGCATTCACTCATGTGAATAACAGTCCACAGGAAAGTCTCTACGGGCTTTTCTCCTCCTCTGCTGGACTCAGGGGATCACCAGCTTTGTCCTCGGCCGCCTGTCTCTCCTGTTTGCGCTCCAGCAGTTTGTCCTGAGAAACCGTCCCCAGCACTTTGGCACTGTGCTCCTGTGCCTTGGCCCTGAGTGCAGCAATGCTGTTCTCTCTCAGTTCCTCTTTAGAAATGGTGGATTTGCCCTCTGACCTCTTCTCCTCTGCTTCAGCTTCTTCCGCCCTCTGAGAGCTCGGCTGCTGCTGCTGGGGCGCATCGCACTGTCCTGTCGCCTGGGGGGCTGCTCCATCTGTGGACTTTTTGTGCATCCCTGCAAAGAGTTGCGGGTATTCAGATTTAGAATAGCGTCTGTTGATTGGTAAGCCATCTTGGACTGCAAATAGCAAACACAAATAGTTCCGGTTTAGAAGATAATGTTTGAATGGATGTGTGACCGGCGTAGACGATGAGAATGTTTTATGTAATGTAAAGTCTGTGCCATGTCTCTACATGTAGGAATGTGCTTTGCTTTAAAGGGTCCGGCTTAGCTAAATAAAGCATCTACCATCTGCACACGTCACTGCAATGGGGTTAGGAATACGCGTGAATAACTTTCAAACAACCACATAAAAAAAGGCTTTACTGTTACTAAAGAGACGAGCGGTAAATATTCTCTCCACACCTATTAAAACAACCATGAACTGTTGACACAGTGAGACATGATGCTGAATATATGTGGAAACAGTAAGACATCAGCCTCACCGAGCAACCAGGGGGCACAGGACTCCATGATGCCATCCTTGGCAGACTTGAGGATGGACTCTGGCAGGGGGATGGAATGCCTCACCATGGCTCCATACAGCCCATACTCAGCCATCACAGTGCTGCGTCCCCAGCATTTCTCCCTCTTCCTCCACTTAGCTCTGCGGTTCTGGAACCATACCTGTGACCGGAGGAGAAAACACCCAGTTATTAGTCTGCAGAACTTTCACCTGCAAATAAGACAAATAAGTGCAGTGAGGAACACGCAGTATGTAGTGGATCACTTGAACACTGGTTAGTTTGGCTACAAAACACTTACGCTCGTGAGATGAAACTAGGTGCATTTTTAAAAATGTTTTTTTTAGATTTATAGTTATTACCATAAATATTGAGATTAGTGTTTTCTTTTACGGACAATCCAACTGCAGCATCCAATTTACATTTCCTTATGTGCAAGATATAACTATTGGTATCACTTTCTAATAAGGTTTTATTACTGATTAATACATTATTTACATATACATTTATACCTCAGTTAAAAGCTATATTTGAGACTACATTTTGGGTAGTTGGCTGCTGTTTATCCTTTCTATTTGGATTTTTGTCCATATTCTCTGGAGCTGTTTTCATTATTGATGACTTAATACTCTTTATACCTGCAGAAATGATGACGTATTAGAAAGTGTAAACCCATCAGTATTTATTAATGCATTAAAAACATTTATAACTGCATTATTAAAAAGGATAAACACCATAAAATGGGATTTTTCACAACCTGTGAAGCTTTGGTAAATGATTTATTAACCATTACTAAAGCCATTCTTAATGTGGTTCTCAACTATTTATTGTTTGTGCATGAAAACTCGATTTTCAGCATTTCTGTAGTAGGTGACCTATTTTGGGAATTTCTAGTGAGATTCAAAGTAACTTAAGATAACAACTGCACCGTTTGGATTGAGTGTATTGATTTCCCATAACCTCCTGGCTACAGGTGAGGGATCTGTGCCTCCTGTCAGTGCTGATCTCCAGCTACCTGTGGCCGCATTATAGATGGTTTGACACATCATGACACTTCACTTGGCCCCAGCCAACAACAGTTTGAGGCTCTGCAGGCTCTCTGTCAGCTCAGAGAGAGGCCAAATTGATAGCATAGCACAACACAGGATTGTTAAACACTCTGCTTAGGCACCTCTGTGAGGAGAGGAGGGGGCCGGAGAGCAGATTCAAGCGAGGGGATAGATATTAAATTGAAAACGATCAAACTGTTTTCATGCTTTTTATCTTCTTTTTTTCTAGTAATTCTGACGATAACCCTTATTTCATACACGATATAAAAAAAATGATGAGAAATTGCTTCTCTGGTTCTCAAAAGAAGCCAGTGTGGAAGCTGCGAGGAGGAGTGACCCAGGGGCACGGCGAGGCTGATTGAAAAATAAGTTAATTTCAGGCCCAATCGATGGCGGGCAGGCGGGCAAATATCACGGGAAATTAAACTACCGGGACTCGGGGGAGCAGCGCTATTGACCCGGGATAATAAATTCAATGTAGTTATTTTATTTGAACTCCCTGCGTCTCTCCAGCAGCAGCCAGCCAAGCATCCCGAGCTCGTCTGATTTAACTAATTACACTTAAAGAGAACACTGGGTGTTAATTTTATTTAGGATACAAGCAGGCCCGGGTTTATTTATTTATTTCCTTTTTATTATTTACTCGCGGCTGTACTGTTGCAGCGCGTAATGAGAATGAGATTAAAAGGTGCCCCGGCAGATGGATGGTCCAGGTCGCACTGCAATCTTCTTCCGCCTTGATAGCTTGATTAGGTCGTTAGTGGCTCCTTCTCCGAGAACAAATTGTTTCACATCCAACTGCGCCTGATGAGAGATTATCTGTCCTGGCGAGGAATGCTGGAGCTGGAGGAGAGCGGGCTGTGTTCAGACGGGAGGGGGGGCATCGCTGATCGATTTACGGGGCTCTCTTAGCCCATCGCCCCTTTAACATGAGAGCAGCTGGCGGCCTCTACTCAAATATTACAGGAGTCTATTAGCACTGATGGGAAAGTGAAGGATTACAGGTGAATATTCATAAGGCACATACTAATATATGCCTCATAATACTCACATAAATCAATTAGAAAATAATAATTAATTAGGTTTAAAAGACACTATTGCTTATTACAAGAATGATCTATGATGCGCACTTTGCAATGTGCGATGTCAGTCCATATAATTATATCGAATCTTTTAAACACTAGGAAGTTAATATTAATATTAGCTTAACTTCCTCATTTATTTAGCTTTGATTAGCCAGGCATTCTTTGTGTATAGCCTATTTTATAGAGAGTGTCCCAACGAGAATAGGCCTAGAGATCAAACTTTATTTAAAAACATTATTTTAAAAATTATAATTTTACGGACCTATTTGAGTCCTTTGCTATTCGTAGGCTACATAGCCAAAAATGTCAATCAAAACGGCCACAATGTCTTATTTCCTTTTTAAATGATCGCATTTTTATTGGAAAATTGGCTAAAAGTATAATCTTCTAACAACCTTGATGAATTGATACATTTAAAATATAGACTAGTTTAATTATAAATTGATGAAAGCTGTAGCTAATTCATATTGAATAATGAAAACCCCTAACCCACATGAACACAAGAAAACTGGCAATGAGAAAAATTAAAATAAATAGTGTAAGCATGATGGTCCAAACATCCACAGTAAAATCTTTGGATTGAATGATGCCAAATAATTATGAATACCTTAAAAACACAGGATGTATAACTAGAGTGTTACCTGTATCCTGTCTTCAGGTAGCTCTGTTTTCATGGCCAGCATCTCTCGGGCATAAACATCCGGGTAGTGCGCTTCATTAAAGGCCTTTTCCAGCTCCTCCAACTGATATGAGGTGAATATGGTACTGTGGAGACGGGTTATCAGTTTAAATATGTAGATATAGTATAGATAATATTGTATCCTGCAGATAACAAACTAAAGTGTAAGACAATCTGATTTTAATTAAAAAAACACAAAAGGTAAAACAACATTGAACACATTTCTATAAATAAAAGCCACTTTCAATAAACGAAGACGTTTGTTATCCATGTGTATGGATATAAAAAAATAGCTTTTAGTAAACCAAGCTACATTTCTGGATGACAGTAATGACAGAAAATACAAGCAATCTGTGGCCAACTTGTAGTACATTCTTCTCAGTAATTTGACTAGTTCATTATCTGTTTCAATAAGCCTATAATAAAAACAAAACAAAAAACAATTAGCATTGCACATTGTCAGTCAGTGAATTTCTGCAAATGTATGAATTCTAAAACTGTATAAAATGAACCATTATTAACCAGAAATCAACACTAACCGGTGGCGTCTTTTCTTGCGTTTCTTGCTCTGACTTACTGATGACTTTGAGAATTTTCGTTCATTTGACGATAAATCATCTGAGTCTGGATTTTAAAAACAGAAGAAAGCATTCAAGTTAATAACAAGAGCGTTTTTGAATTTTATGAATAAATATCTTAAATAACAGTTGACACTGTATTTTATTATCAGGCCATTACATTTTAAATATTTCATTTTAAATTCTCACAACATACATACTAATAATAATAATAATAATAATAATAATAATAATAATAATAATAATAATAATAATAATAATAATAATAATAATAATAATAATACTGCTATAAAATAATAAGAATGCAATGGACACTAGTAAGAGAGAAAAAAGAGAGAGAAACAAAGCAATGCACAGTTGCACAGTATCTCCAAGGTTAGAAATAAGCTATACAGAAATATTGTAGCGGTGAGATCAGAATTTATTCAGAATAAATATAAGGTGGTTGCAGATCACCTGAGCTGGCAGACTGGCTGGTGTCCAGCGGCCCTACGGACCTGCTGAGGGGCTGCAGGTGAACATGTTGTGCGTCCGACAGCACAGTCTCCAAAAACGCTGGTTGTCTGTAAAACGACGGAATTCCACCAGGGCCGATTAATCCCATCCCGACACCCATCCCCATGCCGGCGGGGCCCAGCAAGGACCTGGCTGCGATCAGGTGCGCCCCGGCCGGCAGCGAGCTCAGCGGGCTCCTCGGGAACACGGACGGCTCCTTATTCAGCCCCAGTATCTCCTGGATGCCAAAGCCGGTGCACCTGGGCGGCGGATGGGTCGCGCTGCTCTTCGGCTGGTGGCTGCCTCCATTTGCACCCAGAGAGGTTTTCTCCGATAAACGTAAACTTTCCGACAGCACGGCGCCTTGTTTCCCCGTCATGGTGTTTTCAGATGCTACTTGAAAGGGCCTATTTCTTACAATACCGTTTTACAGGACGGTCCCCAGTGCATGATCCTCTGTATAACACACCAAGAGTCCTTTAGAAAATGGTCCTTTTATCCAACAGGTCCATCCCAACAAGAGGCAGGAGCCAGCAGCCAATCAGCTGCAAGGATTCCGGATTCCTGTGGATCATAGATGCGTTATACGCCCTCTCGGATACAAATCTGCATTTTCCTCAGGACTATATGGATAAACGAGGAAGGGATTTAGGCTAAAGAAAGAAAGGAGGGAACGAAATGTCTTCAAGGCTGAAGGCTGCAGGGAGAGGGGTGAAATACTGAGGATGAAAACTGCATGAATCCTACACTTTGTACAGAGACATTAAATATGACAAATATAATGATTATCAAAACTACAATTTTACATCAATACATGTATAGTAACAAACACCATACCTTGTTTAAGCCATTACAAACTCATTGCAGATATATCATTGCTCATATAATTTTTCGTTAGGAAATCAGGCCTAATTAAATCTCCTATTTCACACCTTTTACTTACCTTTGAAATGCTGCAAAATTACCTCAATCTCCTAGAATAAATCAGTATGTATTGCCTTTCACTGAGTGGTTCACACACACGCACACGCACACACAATTCAACCACTGGCTCACACCTCAACCACTGGCTCACACGAATGGATAATTGATCTCCAGATGCTATGGGAAACTCATCACACGCAAATCAAAGGCCCTCCCAAAAATCGGCAGCTGGACGATATGGACCCACACTGCGCTGCACGGCCCTGCACTGCGCTAATCCCACAGCAGCAGCACAGACTACAGAGCAGATTAAATCACTGGGACATTTCCCCGGAGTAGAGGGAGAATTATACTGAATATGGGACACAAGTGTAAGACTAATACATAATTACCTGACCTAGTATTAATGATTCATTGTATGCATAATAACAATAATAAACATTTACAAAATATTATTATACAATAAAACTCATCTGAACATTATAATGAACAATGTCTAATCTTCATAGGAAAGTTATGTAGGTTTAAACATTTTATGGGAAATTGTAAATTGAAGAAATATGCTGTTTGTTTTTCTGCATTTTTATTTAACGTCAGTCTTATTTAAAAAATAGTTGTGTATATAATTATAATATTTAAATAATTGTGACTTAATTGCAGAAAAAAACAAAACATATGCTTAATGTGGGTTAATTGATTATTTTAAATTACCCTGAAACATTCTAATAATATTAAAGATGCAGACCAAGTTCCTCCTTTCTTGTGTTGAGTAAAAAAAAAGAATACTTACTATCATCATTTTACATATTTGTGCAGAACATTTAAACTCATGGAGTGACATGAATACGTTGATTTCCTATGTTCTTATGGAATAACCTTTAGTGTTTATTGGCATGAACTCTTTTGAGGTATGATTTTCAACAAAAAAATAAGGATTGGCCCATGTTGTGCATATAAAGTGCAAAGTGTAAAGAATGGCTTCTGATAGATTTACTTTGCACACATGGCATCATCAAAGTGATAAGGAAATAATATCTCAAGTAAAATAATAAACACATGCCTTACAGAGCAAAACAAGAAAACGCTGGGGAACTGGGCCACACATGGCTGTCGCGTGGATCTACACAATACACAACATGACTAATGTAACCTAAACCTACACAGAGCCTCAACAGATCCGCCCAGCAAGGTCATATTTTATATCAAATAGTGTGGAATGAGCTTCTGATTAAGAGGGAGAAAAATTGCTGCAGCAATTAGTGGCCGGCCAGTAGAAAATAATTAGGGCCTATTTAGCGGAAATTCTATTAATGAAGAAATCAATGTTATAAGGGTATGCTAATGAAACATCCGCTTGTTGGGATCAAGTCATATATTAACATGGAAGGGTGTGAGTCAGGATAACCCGTCAATTACAGGCAAGTTACTGCCCCCTCTCACTCCATCATCATGTCTGCTGCAATCTATACAGGCCTTTTTTTTGTTTGTTGATAGTGCAACACTTCTCCTCTCTGTATGGCTTTTAATAATCCATCTCCTATGAAAATGGTTGCACGCTGATTTACATGCAGAAGAGAGGCTGCCTAATAAGGCTCTAGATTAAGGGAAGATTTAGTTCAGTCATTCGTGTAGATTGGGTTGCCCATCAAAGACCTGCAGGATCTGACGGGTGCAGATTAAAAAGCAAACAGCTGTTGGACATTTTTTGTTTATCTGCATCCCTCCCCACCCCCTCAACCCAACATCCTTTCTCTGCTCCCCTCCTGTTTCCACACATGGCATTTTTTAGGCGTATAATACAAAATTAGGAACAAAGTACTCTCAAACCTTTACAAATGATGTTAACAGCCCGGATATGAATAAGCAGTGATAAACGCATCCATGCCTGTAACCTTCAAACAGGTATACCTCCGCTGCAGGTCAAAAACGGATAAGCAGCTGCAAGCAAAAACCGCCCACTATAATGAATATCATAACCTGCTGATGTGACTGCTAAAGCTTGAAATGCATTGGTGATAATGAATGAATAAGCAGACAACTTTTTCTTTGCAGGAAGGTCACAGCAGCACTGGAAATACAACTGAATGCATTAACTGAACAACAGCAGATAGATTTTTGCACATATATATGAAGGATAATTTCTCAAGGAGTCATGAACTTCTGTCTATTTTTCTAAAGGTTGATCAAATCTGTTAGTGCTTTCTAAGACTAAAAGATTGTGAGCAAATGTTTCCCCTCAGAAATAAAGATCCTCTTATGCAAGATGCTGCTGTGATTCAGTCTCTAGTGCTAAATCCTAGGTGTTGAAACAAGGTGCAGGACAACTTGATGCACACATGTAGAGCCGAGTCAGGGGGAAAACTAAAGCACAGCCAGAGCCTTATGCTTTCCCAAAGCACTTGCAGGGCGTGATGTGATGCGAGGCCTCCACCTCCCTCTCCCCCAGTACAGAAAGAGTTTGCAAGCCCCGCAGCTTTCTCATGGCTCCTCCACAATGGCATGTTTGGTAGCTGCCCTTCGGCATTGCTTAATTAGGCGAGGAGTTGATTAATTTGCACTAATTGACAGCTAATTTAAGGACTCAGGGCACATCGGATTGACGTTTGTCGGGGCAAAGAGGCTAGGGGAGGTCAAAGCAACGCACTGCTGCGGATGGATGGATGGAGGAGCTCTGATCTTTTTTCTTTCTCCATATGGATGACCAGCTCTGCGGGGACTGACCCGTTTCTTGAAAAGGCTGTCTGGCTGGAGGGAGGCTGCGGGTGACAGGCAGCCACCAGTGCGTGCACCATATTAGGGATGTCAGGTCGCTTACCACGTCAACGCTCAGCAGACTGAATGTTCATCAAGTCAGCGTCAACAAGTGTCCAACCAATCCCAATGACAGCAGGGTCACCTCCTGTTAATACTGGCAAAAACGTAGAATTGAAACATTTCACTCTCACTTTCTTATGAAGGGTTTAAAGGTTGCAGTGATGGAATTTTACTAATAAACTCAAGTATTGTACTTAAGTAGAATCACGACGTACTTGAGTATTACTCTCACTACATCTTCGAGGTAAAAAATGTAGTTTTTAAAATTGCACTACATTTATTAGACAGCTACTTTACAAATTAATAATGTGCATAGGGCCTACAAAACACATGACCCCCCCCCCCCCTCGCGTTCAAGGCTTCACAAAGTCCTCTCCCTGTCCCATGACACTCCAGCAGCACACAATGAAGAAGCAACTCTCTCTGAAACATACAGAACTCTACCAATAACAAGGAGGGGTGAGCCAGGGTCCGCGTGAGAGGCGGGAAGCCACTGAGGCAATGGCGGCATCTGTCCGTGTGAATCGGAAAGGCGATTAGGGGCTTATTAACGGCCCGGGGAGAAGTGTAACTTGTTGGGAGTGAGCGGTCAGAGCCGCAGCGACATCTCCAGCCGAGAACAGTCCGAGGCATTGTCTTAACTAATTATGGCGGATGGACTTCTTTTTGTTTCCCATTCGGTATGCCTGTCTGATTCGCTTTTTGCCTGACCGCTAGCTCCGACAACGCTGAAGTGTGCTAATTAGAAAATAAATGGTCCTAGTAATTATGTCAGCTCTCATTAAAGGCGATGACAATGAGCAATATTATTTTTACGCAATGTTTTGTGTAGGAGACCCTGCTTCCAATGCTCATTAACTGAAAAACATGCCCTGGTAGACGGGAAAGCACTCTCACGGAGCTCCTTACATGTCCGCAGCCGGAGAGGTGCTGCACTTAAAAGTTGAACTAAATATTCACAAAAGTTAGCTGCTTTGGCTGCAAACTTTATCATTTAAGGGGACTTTAAATAAAAGGCAATCATCTTTTCATTTTAAAACTTTATTATACAACTTCACAAATTGCAAAAAAATGTAAATCATGTTAAAATAAAAATACGAATAAATAGGAAACATTTGATCAAGGCAAGCCTAAAAGCGACAGAGATATTCAGCGAGAAGTAATACATCATTTTTTAGGTTTCCATAAATGTTAAGGCATCTAACTAAAGGGGACAACAGGAAAAGACCTCAGCTGTGTGAATTTTTGCTCCAATTTACGGGTTGAGTCTCAGTCTCTGAACTTTGCTGTGAAGGTCTGAACATGTACAGAGCACATTGTTAAATGTATAGAACAGATTCACCTTGCAGTCCCCACATTTCTTGTTGCTTTTAAAAAAACATGTCACTTCTTAGGCCTCTCCAAGATGTTCAGGAACTTCCCCCTGGTCATTTCTCTGGCTGGAAAACAAATAGACACAACATCACATATTAAAGATGAACCACTGTTCAGGTTTAGAGATTTCTTTTTCATTAGTATGCATGTAAGAGATCAAGACTCTAGCTTGCTTTACACCTTTCCAACAATCCTTCATAAGTTGGTAAAATCAGTCTTCCAAAACATTTGCCTGCAGCTCTAACCACTTCAGAACTGTTGTTTAGTAATGCAAAGCATGTATTTAATATCTACAGTGTCACACTGGGAGGTAAATTATACAAACATCTGTTCATTCAGGACATGGAAAACAACATAAGATGGAAGCGTAGCTACCAAAGAGTCTTGTGATTTGCTTGATTGCTGTCTCAATGTAGTGAGGCACAAGTACTCAGAACTACGCATGCATGAAAGTGTGTGTTCGTGTGGATGCAAGATGATTGAGAAGAGAAGCAAAATGTCTCCATTAACCTCAACGTGGGATTATGGAATGTGGCCATGTATAGAATAAGTGACAAATGTCTAGCAAAATAAGAATAAGGCAACCACGAGCAATAATCATCTAAGCAGTAACAAAGACTATAAGCAGTAAATATGGTTATTACAATTAGCACTTTACGCCGGTGGTTTCCAAACCAAAGGAGGGTTAGGAAATAATGCAAAACATTCTGCTACACACAATTAATGTTCATGGCTATGTTTTTCTTATTTTATTCTTATGGAAATTTGTATTTCTTGAAACAAAAAAACATCAAATAATCAAAGACGACAAAAACATTCAGGTTAATACATAAAGTAACGTATTAAAATGTTTGAGAAGCTGTAGATATTTTTGCTTTGTTTTAAAAGGAAACGAGTCTAAAAAGAAGTGTAAAAGATTGGGAACCAAATAATCTGGATACAATTGTCCTGAGAAGCTGTTTCCCTCCTGTATTCTCGTGTTTGGATGCTTGAGGCTGGAGCTATAGTTGACACTGCACTAGCATGAGATGAGGCTGGATATCTTCTTGGATTTTGCATTATTTTTGGCTTAAAATTCTATAATTTCAATACTGGCTATTGTTATTTTCTCTCAGAGACCATATCAGTAACCCCTGTGAATGAATGTAGCAATACTTATACAAACATTACAGCTAAATAATTGACATTATTAGTATTGATTGCAAAGACTTCCCAGCTCTACACCCTGTGGAGTCCCACCGACATCTGTGATGCAAGTACAACACATTGTTAAAATTGCTAAAGGCTCTACACACCAGGATGTCTGGGAGGGATCCGGTTAGCTCTGTGCCATAGACAGTCCTACAACAGAATTGTCCCTGCTGAAGGCCCTTTGTGAAACCGGTCTTCACCGGGAGAGCAATCATTGCTGAGGCTTTTCTGTCAAAGACAAACCCTTGTGTCACCATGGAGACTGTAGGGACTTTCCTGCAGCATCATTATAAACCCTGGAGATGCACCATCCAGGTACAGTAATTACTCTTTGTAAAGATAAAGAGGATTAGGCACTTTGCTGTGATACAGTCTTTATGAGCTGCAAAGATCGCATCAGCGACTCTATTCAGTTTCTAACTAACCTTGTACATCAGACAAACATAAGACTACAGAGCAGCAGAGAGAGGACTGATTTCAAATGCATATTTAGCAGAAAGTCATCCAACTTCATGACACCAGCAAGAAGATTATGACCAGAATCTCAGCTGGCTGCTGTCTGCCTGTGTGAAGCCCCCCCCGCCCCCCTCCTCCTCCGCCCACGCCGGCTAATGAAATAGCCGGGCCAGTTAGTAATTTAGATGAGTTGCCCAGTGTGGAATGATAATGGTGCATCTGGGCGTGGGGGCCACGTCACCTTGAGGTGTCCCTCATTAGGTTAAAGATGATGCTAATTGGAATGGGATGGATTCATTTTGCACTTTGCTGTCTCTTCAAATCACCCTAAACAAAGTCATCAGGGGACCCCTGGACATGCATAGGGTGCTCAAGATTGAAATGAAGCCATCAAAATCAGGAGAGGGAAAGCAATTACATTGGGATGACCCTAAAGCCACAAGTGAGCTGATGTCACTTTCTTATTAGGAGCAGTTACACTAGGATCGGTAAAAGGGTACTTCTGATTTTTAAAGGTGTCATGCTTCTCTCTCACTTTCTCCATCGCTTGATGAGCCCAAACTGTAAAACGGATCAAGGATGGCTGTGCCACTCCTCCCGAGACCCCTCGCCCCACTGAGCGTATTATTAATTACGGTTCAGTTCAGCCTCCCCTCTCAGACAGAAATATCACTGATATCATCACATTAAAGAACCTGTTAAATCACATAAATCAGTGCTCAATTTATGATGTCTGGCTATATTTTTATGAAAAGGAAATATGGGGAAAGGTGTTCAGCAAGTTATTAGAGAATATGAAATAATGCAACACAAGATGAACATGACTAAAAGCATAGTGGGACTACCGAAAGAGCTACAGAGGGACTTTGCAAATGTGTTAGTATGAAAAGCACAGGTGTTGCTGATCACACTAACGATGGCTCTGTTCTATTCAGGAGTCCCAGTGATCCATCGGTGCCTTTCCATCCAGCTGTTGTTGTGTGCCTTTTCAATTTGTGCATTAAAATACCTTGAAATATGGAACTCGAAATATCACAAAGAAGTTTCTATGTTTGGCTGAGGGGGAGAGATTGCGTATTGATTCGTTTTCTGCGTAGTTTTCGTTTGTTTAAGGTAAAACGTCATCTCATTGGGCCTTCTTCTTCTGCAAAGGGTTAATGCCGCAGGACTTGATGTGCCAAACTTCTAATATTTGCATAAAAGGTAGTGGATGGTACTGTGCATTCATCCACCTTCTTTTGCTGATGATCATCAATTATTTATTTAGAATTTGTGCTACATTTGAATGGAAAATTGACGAGTGTGACAGTGAGCCTGCATTCAATACCAGGACTCTGAAACTGAAGCAGAGAAATGAAATGTGGCCATCGCTAATTTAATCATTTACACCTGTGACTTGTCGAATGTCTTCTGTGAAAAAGGCAAACAGGTAGAAAAAATGTCCAAATAGAATTCTCTCGGAAATGTAAACGTGATGACAAATGGTTGATTTCAGTTCAAATGTGTTGCACTAGCTTGCTACATAGTGCTCTATTTTATTTAAAAAATATTTATGAATAAGTTATTTTTGCTACAAGTGTAGAAGATGTAAATAAACAGATTAAGTTAAAAAAGCCTTAAAAACACATACACACACACGCACACTCACACGCACACTCACAGGCTGTGTCATACAACAGGAGGGATCAATACTGATTAGTGGGAGTTAGAGATTTGTTTAGTTGATTAGAAAGGTCAATTACTAATTTTGTACTAAGTTAATCAGCATCTTGTTACCACTGCCATCCATACTAAAAGGCACCTTATGGATTCTGTGGGCCATCTCCTTGGCCTGTTGATTTGTTCCCATCTAATTATCATTCAGCTCTATCTGGTCTGAGATTCCAGCACAGTGTGGCGTGGTAGTTTAGTAAACACAGCCACATCATACTGTATAGAATAGTTTCTGACATATTCTACATTGCAATCCAGTATTATGTAAAGAATATGAAATAATTATCATCCATAAATAGACAATGAAACAAACCAAGCCAGGCTATCATCAGAATTGAGGGCTGAGGACATCTAAGAGCAGATAAAAAATAAATAAAGGCGTGCTGAAGGCTCCTGTATCCCCCGGCTCCCACATCAGTCCAGTAATCCTCTCGCTGTAGATTTTGCCCTGGTTAATGCTGCTAAGGCACATTACAACAGAGATTAACCTATATCTGCAAACAGTTAAATATTCCCTGAGGCTATTTAAAAAGTTGCCCTTATCCCGAAAGCTAAACAGCAAGGTAGTGCTGGGTGGTAGGGCCAAACTCCTATATCAATCCCACAGGCTGTGTTATTCCATATCTTAATAATGATATATATCACATGTATATAGCATGTACTATGGTAACTCAATAAATACATTATTTATATGAAATGACCACATGGCAATGCTTATTTTTTTATACTCCTGTTTGAAATAAATACGAGATGAAAAAAAAATAGTAAGCCTAGCCTATATCACGATAGAAATGATATAGAAAAATATGTACGATAGAGCATTTTATACATATCGTCATATCGCCCAGCCATACAGCAAGGATTAAAACTACACTGTAGGAAATCCTGAGAAATGTTTCTGCAATTTTCTGTTCTGCACTAGCAAATAATGTTCAATGGTTGAATCTCAGGTGGCTCAAATGTAAATGCAAGAGGAAAACGCGTCGGTGTAACATCTTACTTTCCCCTCGTTTACGGTGAGTGATCTGGGTGTCATTGTCACAGCCCACTCCCAGCCCCCACCACGACTCCCCTGTGTATAAAATGAGAGTAATCATCACTTCGCCCCCCGCAAATCCCCCCCCCCCCCCAGTTGCCTCTCATGATGGCACGCTCCCAGTGAGCCGCTAGACCCCTGTTAGCTCCAAAGACAGATGACCACCTGGGTTAACTGGAGTCCTGGTCCCCGGCCCTGACTGCCCCAATTCACTTTCATTAAGAGGACTTATCTGACCCTCACTGCCCATCTCCGAGTGCTGCTCAGCTATTACGGGCTGTAAGCTTTATTTAATGGATTTAACGTCCTCCTTCGCCGCCCTCCTCCCCGGAGGACGAAGTAGACACAGAGGGAGATGACACACACAAACACACAGGCAAAGAAACGCTCGGAGGCACACACATTCAGCTGACGCCCCTACTGCACCCCCATCTTGCAACACATACACCTGACGCTCATGTTTGTGTTCAAAATTCAATTACCCACTTATTGATACTTCACAGGGATATTTAAGATGCAGACACGAGCTGTGATTTCCCAGGGGAGCCACTGGTTCCTCTTTATGTCCCAACCGAGAGGGCCCACCCCTCCTCCTCCTCCAATGCATTTTCGCCTGGCTGATATACGCACACACACATTCACACACCAAAACAAACACATCTGCACCTCCCAACCCCTGCCCCAGCCTATGCCTGTTCAAGAGGTGTCCTTATTAATAGGCAATCAGTCAAAAATCATTCATTAAAAAGCCTAAAAGGTTTTACACCCACACTATGATTAGCTGGGAAAGAAAATCCAATGAATTCCTAATGCCTTTATGGAAATGAGGTGTCATTTCCGATCTGCTCAGGGAGGCGGCAGGCTGGCAGAACTGAGGAGCGGTGTGTGTGAGTGTGTGTGTTAGGCTCTGCCTGCCTCTGCTTTCACACAGCTCCGACACTGATCCTGCTTGAAATATGGACAGGCTCCATCAGATACAGCTGCAACCTGCTACTCATGTCGGCCTGGTGTAAAATGTGTGTTGAGCTGCTAAAGATTTTCTAACAATGGGGCATCACTATAGTCGCAGCCCTTTTTATAAAACAAAACGCCCAATCATTTAAAAAGATGTTACTATGGGAGCCAATTTGAGAGAACTCACCACACAAGACCCCAAGGTTACTGAACATTAAGATGATAAAAACTAAGCTTCAGAAACTGAACCATCCTTGAGGCTTATTTCACTTTCCACAGAAGGTGTCACCTTCAAAGAGGTGCGTCACAAAGCTGCCATTCATCGCAACTATGAGCCCACGGAGACACAGGAGAGAGGTGAAAAGACGAGCACGGCGGAGTAGTAGAGGTGAGGAGGAGGAGGAGGAGGAAGGGTAGTGGCGGAGGGGAGGCATTCCCTGTTCTTCATTCAGCGGCTGTCAGCTCAGGCACTTCATAACCGCCCGCCTCGCGGTCAGCCCGCCTGATGGATTGATGGAGGCACATTAGCACCAGTGGGGCCCAGTGAATGCAATCATATTCAGCAGCGGCATGCTTCTAATAGGCCGGAGATTGATCCTGAGGGTGAGGAGGAGGAGGTGGTGGTGAACGGGGTGGTGAACGTGGGCCCATTAGGAGCTGTCAGGGCAGGGCGACCTTCAGTCTCACCTTCACACAGGGAGACGCAACAGGGGTCAGCCTGGGTCTACTCCGGGTGGCATCCCGGTGCAAGAGAGATGATGTGCTACAACAGGTGGTCCTACAGAACACACTGGTTGAGCTGGTTTTATCTAGATATCAAAGTTTTATCACTGTTGATAAAAACATCTTGATACCTTTTCCTCGCCTTAAAAGTTCAAAGGGGAACTAGGCCCATTTTCAAATGGCGTTATTCCTGTCGTCTAAGAGAGTCAAAAGAACAGATTTGGAGGGATGAAATCCTCTTTTTAATGGTCACACATGCAGAGCACACACAGTGAAATGTGTTCTCTGCTTTTAACCCATCCTAGTACCAGGAGTCTAGTACTAGGAGCAGTGGGCAGCTCATAGGACAGCGCCCGGGGAGCAATGGGAGATGTACGGTGCCTTGCTCAAGGGGGGCAGGAGGTGAACTGGGACCTCTCCAAGTAGCAGTCACACTCCATTTTTTTTTTTAGGTCTGGTCGGTGACTTGAACCAACAACCCTACGGCTCACAGTCCAAGCCCCTACTGACTGAGCCACTGCCGGACATATAAAACATATTAGTAAACATGAAGTCTCTCCCAAATCCCAAAACTAGAGAAAACAAACATTTTGTGAAAACAAAATCAGTCCTATTGATTGTTTATGAAGCAGCTCCAGACTTTATACTTGATGACACCACAAGTTTGTGGCTTTGAGAGAGTAGCTCATGCTCACACATATTGATTGAACCTCCCGAGGCCATGCAAGTATATTGGACATATATATATAACATATTGGAATTCTTCATTTAGGTGGTGTTCCCCTTTAAGAGACACATTCTTTCTAATGTATTTGATTTTCTATATTTGGGTGAAAATAAGAAGATCCAGTTAGGCGATGGCCTAGACACAATTTCATAAATGTAATTTTAGGTTTAATTCATCTTTCACTATAAAGCGGTGATTGATTTCATTTTATATTCTCGTTTAGCTTTTATCCCACCCCCATGGTGAATATATCAAAGACACAGTTCACTTGAACTCTCATAAATTTCAATGACATAAGTTTTTCTGTAGATTTCTGCAAAGTGACATTATGGGAGCTGGTCCATGGACTATTTGTAAATATCTCCTGAAAGCACCGTCCCTGGAAATAATAACCATATTATCACTCAAAAACCTCACTCAGCCCTACAAGCACTCGCTTGTCGGTAAAAAGTTTGTCATTTTCTGTGATTGGTTTCACTTTGTTAAGGAGCAGAGTCTACATTACAAACATTTCCTAATTACCAGCCCGTCCTACATGGATAGGTGTTAAATGGTATTCAGTAGCCTTGAGCCCACAAGTGTGATAGAGCACCAACTCCAGCAGTTTGTTGCGCAACAGCACCGGCCCTCCAGTGCGTCCCAGAGGAACACTCAGCTTTCAATTACCTCCAATAACAGCACTTATCAGAGTCTCAGCGTTCCCCAGAGGCTCAGGGCTTGATGCCCGCGCTCAGCGGCCCACGACAGGGGCATTCATCATGGGGTGGAGTAACAGCTGTGGCCTGAGGAAGAGGCACGCGTCAAGCCCCTCTGGGACTACGCCGGGCCAGCGTCACACAGCCATTATTGGGGGTGCTGGTTGAGGAGGGGGTGGATTAAAGGAGTGTTACATCCCCCCGTCACATCCATGTTAATACATATGTACAAACATGAGTATACAGCAGTATGTTCCAGCGCACAATTTGCAAGAAAAGGCAGAACCCAACACAGCTTAGGTGTATTCGAGGCAATAATGTTTGGTCCAGTTCCCCTTCCTCACTGCAGTAGGGGAGTTTTCACTGCTTGATTGCGCTGTTCCCATTAACCAGCTTCCTCTTTAATGGTCCACATGTTGAAGGGGGAGGGGCAGTAAATCCTGTCCCCGCTGCCCTCACTCTGCCGTGCCTCAGTCTGCGGAGTCTCGTTTACGGATACTGAAGAGTGCACAAACATGATGAAAAAGTAGCTGAGATTTACAAGGCCTCCCCTGACAGCCAGGAAAAGAAGAAAATTAAACCAGAGAGCATTAAACAGGCACCCATTACAGGGCTGCTCCGACACCAATAATAACCATCATTGTGTCCCGTCATCCCGAGGTACATGACATGATTGCAAAGCCTGCAGGCCTGCACCTGTGACATCTAACATCTTTATACCAGCCAGATTACATGCTTCTGGGGGTTTAGGGAACTCAGGGAGATTAAACACTTTTACAACTAAATTTCATTTGCGACTTGTGGTCCATGCAAATACAACACATGCTACATAATCTATCGCCTGTTAATGTGCAGTCACTCTTATCTAGGCCTGTTCATGTGGATGCTGGTGCAGTATACACCATTGCAGACAACATTTCAATCACTCTGGAGTCAACTCCCCTGCCTCCTAATCTGTTGATCACTTTCACCTTATGCATCCCTCAAATCTCATCTAAGCCTTCTTCTTCTATTATGTTTGGCATAGTTGGATTCATAAATACAGGCTGTCTTTATGGAGCTTTACAAAGCAGTGTGCTCATTACAAGCCTCAACAAGAAGGCCGCAGTGCAATATTTCAACGCCCTCACTGTCCACATCACTTTGCTTCAATTACGCAAGTCTGTTAAATGTAAATGACTTTGGAAAAAAACATTTACATTTATTTATATATGTCCATTAGGAGGGGGGGCTATAGCACGATTCTTCATTGATTGTGTGCTTTTCAGCCCTGGAAAAATAAAAACCCATTTTTCTCTTAGAGCACTTAGCCACATCTCTAATCCACACAGATTATGACAATGGAGGCAGTGGAGAATGGATTAAAAACAATCAAATACTTTAGCACTTGTTTGGCTCTTGTGCGCATGCCCCTGTTTCTCACTTTTTCCAATTTAACAAGATTGACCTAAATCCATTACTTTAAGACCTCAAAGTCAACTTGTTTCTGCTGTTTGACAGGAATGGAGAGGTGATTTTATATGGCAAAGTTCTGTCTTTGGATCAAAACATACAATCCTATGTGCAGTCAACCTGTTTGGGTTTGGAGAGTGAAAGCACATAAAGATGCTGTGAAATCCTCTCGCTAGAAGAAAGGCTATGAGCACCATCTAGTGGTAACAAGCGACTTACGTGCAGCTCCTTTGTGTTCATCTGCATACTTTGCATTTAGATTGAAGTGTTTTATTAGAAGACGTAACAAATAAAAACATTTGAATACAACGTATTAAAGTTTATGTTGTTGTTGTTTGTGCATGTACTTACACTCCTCTAAGCCCAGCTGGTAAGCGAGGTTCTGAAGTCCTTTGACCTTCTCCATCAGGTTGGCTGTGGTCAGACTACCCAGCTCTAAAGAATGATAACAGGAGCCATAATGAAAGCTCTACATGTAACTAGTTTCAACACAATGTTATCCCATTTGACAGGATTATCTACGAAAACTATTTCTGTCCACAATCTTCCTGTTTAACACCAACTGAAAACGTTACAACTTTTCTACTGCTTTGTACATTACCTTTCAACATTTCAATGTCCTCACTCTCTAGTTCAGCCATCCATTTGGGAGGCGAATTATTGATGGGCTGTGATGTAAGACACAAAACAGGTCTCAGTGGACAACAAGATTTGTAGATCAGGCCTATATATATATCACAGTATGTCAAGCCTATTTAATTATCTAGTTTGTAAATCAAAGCGAGCCACAGTGAATCTAACTCACATTTTTACAAGATGCAGCAAATTCTGCAACTCCGGGCACTGTGTGAGAGATTACAGGATATAATCAAGATCATAGCAACGTAAAACAGAATCCCATAGAGACTAATTACACTGGAGGGAGAACGTTGACTTACACTGCTCTGGCCACAGGTCTGGTGACGCTCTGTCCAACTTCTCAAAACTTATCAAAGAGCCCTCAAAATCGTCACCTGCCAGAACACAGAATGTATTTTTTACATTTGTGGAAAATGCATACATTGCATATTTGTAAATAATGTAATATATACAAGTGTGAGCAGAGACAAACACTTATGATGGTTTTAACCAAAGTGACTTAAAGTACTGTGTAGTGTCAAATTGTCACTACTAGGGTTAAATATATATAGCTGGCCTTACACTAAATATTGCAAATAGACATAGTACTGACCCAAACTATATTTTGAAACAACAATGTAATCCTTTTATGAAGAAAAGTTCAGTTGAGGTAAAAAGAACAAATTATACAATATCAACATACCATACAATGTGTGTGTGTTTGATGTGACATGAAAATAATTTGCCACTTTGATGCAAATGTTATACATTACAGATTGAACGTGCTTCTATAATGAGAAATGTGTTGTGTTTCTGTAAGTTAAGTCATAAAGAAAGCTCAGCCACACTATATGATAGCACACAAACATGCATAAACACAACACACTTATTATACAGCCTAAAATATGTACGCAATACATTACAATAACACTAAAGGAAAATAACAGTTGTACTTTAAAAATGATAAATTAAACAATACGTGATTCATTTACAGTATATACTTTACATAATGATGTTAGTCATCATGGTAAGAGGCATGAGGTCAACAGTACAGAAAGAAAGTAGCACCAGTCTTAACAACTTTACCGTTGTGTGCGAGACAAAAGCGGGAAAAATCGAAAGACTATTGTAAGTAAAACCCATAACTAAGCACGATGTTGTGAAACAAAACATTGTAAATGTCACTCAGAGATTTAGCCTGTACATATATTTATAGGTAACAGCCCATAGTTTGAGCTGTGCGGGTCCGGCTGAAGGATGCTTGTTGTTTACTGTGCTTCCCTGTACACTGGGGATAGTGAAGGCTTTAACCAACGGGAAAACATCTCCAAACTGTAAAATAACAACACTAACATGTGTATTTTGTCGCCTCGGGATGTCTGTGTGAGACGGCATAAGAGTCACTTGTGATTTAATGTCCTTAAACATGTCGAAATTACAATTTATACACAGCATAGCAGGGTAAGGAATTAGAATTTACCTCCATTTGGAGACGCCATCTTCAGAATGAACACGTGATGAACGACAGCCAATCACAGCAGTCGTCCTCGGAGTTGACGTGTCCCTGTGCTTCGCCAACGCGCCACCAGGCGGCGCACTGGTTTATTGTCAGAGTAATGCAGCATCAAGGTGAAGCCAGAGCAATACAATACATTATGTACATTGTTTTTGTCCAGGTGGGGTCGGTTCCTACATTAACATTCACAGCATAACAGATTTGACTACATAAATAAGTTAATACAGCTGCAAGCAATCTATCATATATATTACAATGTTCTCTAGTTTCATGTTTTTAGCTATTGAATAACTTATGTCATTATTTTATATGGGGAATACATTCTATATTTATAAACAATTTCAGAGATAATCTGATTGTAAGCAGAAATGTACACATCTTGGTGGTTTTATTGAAAGTGACTTAAAGTAGTGTGTCAATTTGTTTTGCCCTTCAAGCTGTGTTGATACACATAAGTTATTACATTTTCAAACTTTAATGGTATTCATCATCTACATTACCACCTCCAAACTGATAGAACAGTCCCGAATAAATTAAGGATCACAGATAACAATCTTTTATTTTAGGCTTGTTTTAGGGTGCCATGGAAATGTAATGTTTGATTGTAATCAATGTTTTATGATCATATTTCTGTATTTGTGGCATGTCTTGTGTTACTGTTCTGTAACTCATTATTTCTGAATAGTTTGGCCAGAACACTCTTAGAAAAAAGAGAAGTTTAATCTTTATAAATTATCATTTAATAAATGAATACAAATAATAAAGACATACCTCATGCACGTGTAGAGAAAATAAACGTGATTGTGATCAAAGGCAAAAAAAATGAGGAAATATTGATATGAACATAAGTAACAACAGACTACAAGAATATCACCGTATATTTATCATACTCAAATGTACACGACACCAAGAGTCCGTAGTAGTATTACAGTATAATGTAAAAACAGAAGCCAGTACTGGACAGCACTGATGGCCAACTACAATATAAAAATACAGGGCAAAGATCAAGACAAACTAAAATGTAAATACAGTCTCTGATAGCCTATAACTAAGTACCAAAATGTGTTTTCTTAAAAACTGACCAACACGGAGATGCAGCAGTTGAACATCAGATTTCTTTCACTAGCTCCTCACAGGCACTTAAGCTTATTATTGTGTCAAACTGTACACATATCCATAATACAAGATGTACGATGTGTTGTTAGTTAAGGCAGCTTGGTGATGCTTAGTGTCTATGTCTTTATTCTCAAATACTTCACAGCACTCTGGCTTTCATATTGCACTGACCAGGTCTGTCTCATAACTCTTCACACATTATAGACAAATATAAAAACAAATACTTGGATAGAGATTCTATGGTAGTGTGTGCACCTTGTGAAAATTAAGACCATCAGTCTGTGAGACACATGTTTGATTAAAGTCCCTCAGAGTCAGAACAGTTCTACATCATTCGTGCAAAGCTGACTAGAACTCCCAGGAGTCCATCCACTTCAGGCCGGCCATGGCGCTGCCCGGCTCGTGTGCCAGAGGACCCTTCATGCCGTAGGAGAGTGGATGAAACAGGTAGAAACTGACAGACGGAGAATAGATTACAGGGATTTATACAAAGTCAAAGAAACACTCTTAAACTTGAAAAATGTGTTATGAGGTCATCTGAACCCTGGCTAGCTGTTCCTGCTTCTAGTCTTCAGCCTTAACAGACAAATACCAGAGTGCATCCTGAAAGGCATTTTGAGAGTATCAAGGGAAATATGTATTTAAAAATATGACTGAATCCTGAACATAAATATAATCGCAACACTTTTGTTTTTGCTCCCATTTTTCAGGAGCTGAAATTAATGATGAGATTTGTTCTATGCAAACTTTCTCAGGCTTTCTTCTCTCACATTTTGACCACAGATTTATTTCAATCTGTGTTCGTGGGCATGGCTCCTTTGCCAAGATGATACAGCCCCCTGAGTAAACAGCATGATTATTACCTCATAAATGCCTTTTTCTTTTAGAAATACATTTATTTTTTATTGGAATTCAGCAGCAAACGATTCCACAAGATGATTGTAATAATAAATGTCTTTTTACAAAATGAAACTGCATTTTAGAATGGCCTTTGATTGTGACCAGCACAAGGCACACATGCGTCAAGTGGATGGATTATCTTGACAAAAGAGAAGTGCTCAATTAAATGAGAGAGAACTAAGCCTTGTGTGCATATTTCAAAAACAAATGTGTTGCATTTAGATTTAATTCAGTGCATCAATCACAAGAAACCTCATTTAATGCAACACACATCACAGACTCATGATAAAGCAAGAGAACGTTTTCCTTCACAGCAGTCACTGTGGCGGGTATCTCACCTGTAAAGAACACTAAACAGAAGCACCATCTGCCCGAGTCTCTGCAGCCAATCACAATAAGGTGGGCGGAGAAACAGGTCCGTGCTTTTCAGCAGAATGTCGAATGTGATTCCTGTGAGAAACAAACAGAATGCTTCAACCCCGTGACCAACACGACTGCTTTGTATCAGTCGGACACTGTGGGCACCCACCAGACTAAACTGAGACAACTGATGTGGTACCTGTTAGCATGCTGCTGAAGAGCATGGCAGGGAAGTAATGGTGGTAGTAGAGGATACGGCCCATTATAAAGAAAGGTGCATAGTGCAGCAGCCAACCGAGGAGGAGCAGTCCTCCTTCCCTCAGAAGCACAAGAGAATGCTCTGAAAGACAGAGTGGAGTACACAACATGTATTTAACACTTAAATCATCTTTTGTAATGCTGCTGCTGCTGCTGCAACCACGACCAGTCAGTGCCACTGTCAATAATTATACCTATTCTTTTTTGGCTCAATGAGAAACCTCTTTGGAGGGCTATAGACGCCACTGCCACCATGATAGGATACAATCCCAAAGTGGCCATGTTCATCCACCAGACCACCTGAGAAAGAGTATTTAATCACGAGTGTTACCGTGCGTTCAGCGGAGAGCAACAACAGGAAAGATGAAGCAAGCCGAAGAGACTTACAGGGTTCCCCAGCAGGTAAACACGATACTCTGTGTCGTTCACTCCAGAAAACCTCAAGCCCTTTACAGAAAGGAACCAAGAACGTTTGTAGTTTAAAGTGGTTAAGCCTTTCATTTGAATTTGACATAAATACACTTTTTACAGTAGATCATTCAATGCACCTGATAGTTGATGGGCCAGTGCCAGGGTTTTGAGTTCATCTCATTGTCTTTGGGTTTCAAGCCACTGTTACCCTAAAAAAAGACAGATTTTATGTCAATAATAATGATTTCTGAGAAAAACATATGCTTTGAGCACAAATGAATGTCTCTTACTCGTATCATGACAATGTGGGACTCCAGTAAGATTTCCATGAAATGGGGCTTCAGCACAGACAGACTGATGTTGGGCACTACCAGAACATGAGGAAAAACAACATGTTGGTTAGTGTTTGACATCGTGAAGTGTAGTCAAAAGCGTAAAAAGCACAAAGAATGTGTTCATCTTACATTTGGCGTTGATATGATCTTCAATGTTCCACTGAGAGCTTGGAGTCTCCTTCAGGTAGGGACTACATGTCACCTCCACCTGTTCCCAGCCCCTGAACACAAACACAACGTGCACTTTGACTTTCATACACATGATGCATCTTGACCAGAAAAGGAGCAGAGAAGACTTGCTTTACCACTTTGGGAGAGTCTTGCCAGAGGAGTAAAGCACACAGCCCGTAGCTCGGTGCAGAAAGCGGACTTTGCTACGCAGCACCTTCACCAGGTCGCCCTTCCGGCCTCCACACACCTCCACCTGCCACAGGTCATTTTTGTCACCTGTGCCATTCTAAGAACAGGCCAAAAGTGGAGATGTGTTTTAGGCTTGGGGACGTACAAATACAAAATGCCATGCAATCAGAATCTGATATCTTATTAACTCAGAATAATCAATAGTTTGGCAAACAAGCAGTGAAAACAAACTTCACCCAGAAGTCGTGAAACACGTCATCAGTCAAAAGTAATCCCTTTTAGTGCAGCTTTAAGTTGTGGCTCTACTCACAGTGCCATAGCCTGTGACCTGGAAGTGTTTCTTCGTCAGAGGGGCCTCGTGGAGGTGACCGTGAAGGTTACGGGTTGTTCTGCAAAAACATGAACATCATTTGAATCATTTAAAATCAGTGGACATTAAATATGTTTTCATTTCACTGCTCTGGAGTCATAATACTTACTCTTTGTGCTCCAGTCGAATGATGTCACCGTGACGAACCAGATCGGGTGTCCCAGATTGAGCTTATTAGAGATGAATAGACAATAAGAGGCTCATACATCATTTCCTTATGACTTAAAATGATAAGTCATAAATGCTATTGGTGTCTCTGAAGAGTAAATCAACCCCATCTGCTCACATTCATTATCATCCTGTCTGTGAACAAGCCACAAGTTGTTGTAGTCCTTGTGGAGATAGGCTGTCACCTGAAAGGGAATAGCAGAGTAAACTGCTTATATATAATAAATACAATTATCACAGATAATAGCATATTTCATTATGTTTTTGAGAATGTTTCACACTGTAGCCTGACCTGCTGCTGTCTCGCTCCCACTCCCTCTGGGTATAAGTGCCAGTGAGAGTGCAAATAGCCTCCAGCGATGCGGAGGTTTTTTACAGTGATGGTGGAGCCATATGCCAGGTCTACATCAGAAGGACATCAACATCATTAGAACACACAAAAAACAATAACATTTACTGAAAGGTGACAGTGAGACGTCATTTAAAGCAGCAAAGAGCAACCACACTAGCCACTTGTAAAGCCTTCAAAATAAATGAATGTTACTTTGTGAAGACAGCTAAATGTGCACACACATTTCATCCCATCTGGCTGTTATCAATACTAAGGGCATGCCTATATTTCTTTTTGCCCTCCTTTTACATGTTCTTAATAGTGGTTTAGTAAACTGCTGAGTTTTATTGTCACGCGTGTTTGGGACTCACACTCAGGCATGGAGGCATTGTGTAGATTGTTCCCGATCAGACGGGACTGAAAGGCTGAACTGAAGAAACCATCTCCCGGTCCGCTGGTGAGAGAGAACAATCAGGATGACCCAAACAATGTAGCTATTGAGCAACACTGAGAGTGAGGTGAGCAGAAACATCACACTGTATCCATAATGTAACAATCAGACGCACCTTTTGTTCAACACAACAAAGTGGATTGCAAATATTGTAACGTAGAGGAAGAGTGGAAGCAGAATGAGTCCAACAACCCGAGCCAGGAAGTGCTTCGCAATTTCCACCTGGAGCCAGAAAATAAGGTGAGAAGGTGAGAAGAGAAGAGCCTAAAGGTCTAGTGCAGTGGTCTTCACTATTTTTTACGTGAGAGCCGCATTGACAGGACAAAGTCAATAGGAGAGCCACTTTTACCACAAAGTATGAAAAGCTACATCCAGTCATAAAAAGCCTGTCTGTTTATTAATCTGTCATCTCACCCAGAACATACAATATGCAATGCAGCCAACCAATACAAGCAAGATTACCTTAATACTGGGATGATGTTGTCAAACTCTGCAAGCAATATTTTCTTCTGAAGCCAAAATCAGTGTTTCACAATGTTTGAGTCTGAGAAGGTTTTTTTTGCCTCAAAAGATGCCTCAGTTAATCGTTCAGCTGTATTAGTTGTCCTGTGTACGAGCCTTTGTTGTCCAGAAACAGAAGAAAGCTGCTCTATTTTTTTTTTACTAATTTCTGTTCCAGGTGCGTAAGTTTCGTTGAATTTTGGATGAGTCGTTTAGAAATGCGGCTCCAAATGACTTCTCTTGAAACCAGAGCGGTTTGTTTGCACATTAAGCACAAAGGGTTCGACTCGTGGAGGACAAATACAAACTCCTCTGTCCACTTGTCTTGAATTTTCCTTTGCTCGTCTTGTATGACTCGTACCTTTCTTTCTTTAACGGGAGCAGCTGATGCTTATTTTGTAATTACCTTAAGTTTATTTATTTATATATAATAGCCCACCATGTATCTACCCGTCCAAGAGCACATTCACCATTGTAGTGCTGATAGACCGCCAAAACTGGCAACTCTGCAGTGAGTCAGTGTCGGCCGAGCAAGTTTAAATATCTTGTTTCTGTCTATATTTGCATCTTTTATCAATTATTATTATCAATTATTTGTAGGATAATAGAGCAGACACTTTCAGTGTTTTAATGGGTTGTAATAGCCCTGCTTGATTTTATGAAATATCTGTATTGACTCCATAATCATATCTATCACCTCTTTATTTAGCCCACTGCCACGCGAGCCACCATCGCGAAACGCGCAATGAGTAACGTGTTACTCGTCAACACTATCAGGTGCCAGTACAATTCAAAAATATGCTTCTGTTTACCAGTGAGAGGCTAAGGTCTCCCAAAAGTCTCCAGAGATCCCAGACTGTGTTCAATCCCACCAGCAGGACGACAAACAGTCCCACAAACTTCACACCCATTGCTCCGGCAAGGTTTACACCAGTCAGTACCAGCCACAGCCACCAGGAGGAGGTAAAATGCCTGAAAACATCAGCAAGCAACAATCAAATGTGTGTTTACTGCTTAAAAAGTTAAATAAAATGACCACATTGTAAAATATTCCTATGTACCACACATTAAACAATATGGGACAGCACGATTTGTTGTTGTTGTTGGAAGATTGCATCGCATATTCTTCTTTAGACTTCATATCGTGAACATATATTGTTAAAATCCTTGGACAATTTTGCACATTTCTGCACAAAACTACCACTTTTACAAACTGAACAGCTCGTTCGTTTCATTTCATTCAGATGTATTGTACATATTTTGTAATTTTTTTATTGCAATTTTCTTCTATTCTGTATTGTATTTTTCATTTAATTTCCTCTTACTATGTTTATGTTATGCAGCAAGACACCAAAGAAAGTTCCTTAGAGGTGAAAACCGACTTGGCAATAAACGGGATTCTGATTCTGTATTGCTTAAGTAGTTAGTGTTTCTGAGCTGTGACTACAGTTACTGTATCATAGCGATTAATCTCAATCTTCAAGCAATCGGTTTATCATTTGGTGAACAAAATGTCTTAAATAAAGACATTTGTCCATCACAAGACCCACACCAAAGAAAGGTTATTCATCTATTTATTATTAGTATTCACTTTTAAATGGTGTGAAATAGTAAATAAGCAAGTCATCACATATGAGAAGCTGCATCCAGCAAATGTTTGGCATTTCTACCTGAAAGAATTAGTGGAATAATTTCTGATGTACTGATTATCAACACAGTAATCCACCAACTAATCACCCAATACTTTCACCACTACCTTGCACAGAACAAGATAGAACAAACTAAATACAAGTCTCTAAGTGTACCTCTGCTGGTTGAACTTGACCATGCTGAGCACGGCTGCCATGATGAAGAACATGAGTATAGGGTCCAACAGGATGTACTGGGAGATGGTGATGGAGCCAGTGTCTGTCAGGAGGACCAAAATAAACACAAATTAATTCTCTGTATGACAAAAGCATGATTTAGTATTACAAATAGATGTCTTTAAGGTAGAAGATACTCTTCATATTTATTGAAATTGCTTAGTAATATCAGCAAGAGAGGCAAAAAATGAAATAATAATGGGGGATATGGAAAATGACTCAAAAGGCCATTTCTCTAGTGACAAACTGTGCATGTAGAGGTTCCATCCAGAGCTACATGCTTTACAATTTGAGGTTTTTTTTCAGGAAAAACAAAGATACTGGAAGGCTGAGTTGTCCGTGTATTGCAACTTCAACATGTGTGTGAGTTGTGCTACTTTTTTTTTATTTATCTTTTATAAAATGTGATTGCTCACCAAATATGAGCAGGGTGGCAGTGATGAGGGCAGCAGTGTGAGACTGAGACAACTCCAGTACTATGAGGTAGGCAAAGATTGGGAGACAGGAGCCCAACATGGCACAAAACTGTAAGACAAGAGGCAGGACAGGCACATCGCTTAATGTCTGGTCCTTTAAAACTTTAAACATTTTCATATTGCATTGCTATAAAGATGTATTGTGTGAAAAGCAGCATACCCCTCTCATCCCCCAGTAGTTGTGGTGTTCATATTTATCTCCTGGCTTTACGAAAGGAAAAGTGCCATCATAACCGGTCATGTAACCGGCGAGACCGATCAGCATCTGCAACAGATTAATGGAGATCAGTAGTCATACTAGAGAAGTTTCCCTGAAGACACTACACAATCAGTGATCTCACTTTTCCAAGAGGAGGATGGACATCGAAAAAGAAGGTCCTGTTGATGTAGTAGCTTCCCATCTTTCCAAAGTGCGTCTCATCCCAGCTGTGACACCAAAACAAATCAGTGTTTATAAAAATAGCCCATTAAAATGCACAAAATCTACATGCATGTATTGCTTTTACTCACCACACGTGAGAGGGCTCTGTTATCTTGTAGAGGCGTGTAGAGAAAGACAGCCCCATCACCAACATCAGCAGCACTTTGCTCGGGGGATCCTTACTGAGATGTCCTCTGGCAGAAAACTGAGTAGATGTCCCATTGGAAGACTTGGAGTCATCTTCTGACAAGTGTCCAGCAGTTTGACTGTTTTTGTCCTCTGATAAAGGAAGGGATGGGGTTTGGAGGGTCTTCTCTGAGGTGGGAAATTTTTTCCTGTTTCGTAGTGTTGAAGTGTCCCCTGTTTTGTTCCATTGTGTAATGCATTCTTCCTTTGCCATTAGAAAATTAAACCTGTAATAAATTGTCCAGACCCCCTTCTAAACTGGGTAGGTCAAATATTTTGGTAACACTATTTAATATATCAAAAATAGCTAGCCAGCAGGTGATATCTAGATGATGTGTAGCTGTGCTGTCTGGGACAAATAGCTGTATTTAGCATAGCTAGAGATCATCAAGATTTAATACTGGAGCACCAGGTATCAGTTCTCAACATTGTAACGTTATATAAAAGCAGGCTATATTGACAGCGAATGTCTCATTTCCATATATGATCACACATACTATTATTTTGTTACATTGCAGCCAAGCTATTAAGACATTTTCATCGATAATAATATACTTATCCTAGCTTGCTAACCCTGTGTCCACTCGTCAAATGTCGGCTTTCCTCTCAATAATAGAGGATACTTGTTAACTGTCTCTATCGCCTGAAATTACCTTTTTATTTTTCAAAGATTTACATTAGCAACACAGCGAGAGCACGAGAGGTTGGAGTTCGAGTCAACGAAACACGTAGAAAGCGAGGTGGTTTCTGGGAAGTGTAGGTCCACTGTATTATTTACGTGGGCATGGTGCTTCAAAAGTAAACATCATTTCCCAGAATACATCTGGAATATTTCCTCGTCCCCGGTTAACCAATGGGAATAAAGTTACAGCAAAGGAGTGCTGTGCAGTGCTATTTGGCCACTAGAGGGCGATGTCGCATAATACATCAGTTTCTAATGATGATACAATTTCTTCTCTCCCCTTTATTAAAGATTAATGCAACTGGCATTTCTGTCCCCAAATTCTAATTTATTCTAATATCACACGGATATAAAGTATCCGGTTCATATACGTAGTCAAATACCCTTACACCAGTGGTAAGAAAGTTAAACTAAGTGCATTTGCTCAAGTGTAGGCCTACTGTAAATACAATTTGAGGCACTCTTTATGCATTTTCATTTTGTGCTACGCAATGCTACTACTTCACTACATTTCAGAGGAAGATATTGTACTCTGTACTACATTTATTTCCCAGCTATAGCTACCTTTAAGATTAATATTAAGAGAGCTAACATACAACTTTGCATTATGATGGATAAACTACCCAACAGTATTTTAATTAGGTAATTAGGTGCCTTTGCCAGCTGCACCATTAATATGCTTCTTAGATGAAAAAATAATTCTTACAAAATCCAATAACTACAGTATTTACTGTATAATAGTCATGAAACTTTAAATGGGTCTTTCTGCATAATAAATACTGTTGATAGCTTAAAGTTCAACAATTCAGCACTCTAATGGAGTATTTTTACATTGTGGTACCAATACTTTTACTAAAGGATCTTAACATGTCTACCATCACTGCATAACACACACTTCTGACTACTTACATCACACATTAGAAGTTGTAGAATATTACATACTACAACTAACAAACATACTGTTCTTGTTTTAATACAAATAGCTTTCCATCGCAGAAAATAATTAGTGAATATAGAGTACATACATAAGGATAATTCAAGGTGTGTTGGGTGCAATTTTTCAAAGTAAATTTTCAAAGAGATTGATATTTTTTATGTTTTTATTTTGATGACTGATAGTGATTACAGCCAAGAGGTAAACAAAATGAATGAGCATGATATTTCGAATGACCACAGCTTTACAACAAGACATTTATCGCAAGTTATTTGCAGTTTTGAAAGGCTTTAAATAGTTGACTTAAATGTTAGACTTCCGGTCCGGGTTAGCTGATGGATTGAACAGCACAGGAAAGTGGACATCAAGTGGAAACATTTGTACAACTGTAGGCTTATAGGTTACAAATGCATGTCACGGGTATACATCATCAACTTTAGTCATCCTCCAAAGTTGGAATTAGACATTTATGTTTATGCGTTGCTGAGAAAAAGTTCAGTCCATTAGACAAATAATGCCATTATTTCCTAAACCTGAATATAAAAGACAAAAAGGTATAAGTGGGAGTTCAGAAACCAGATGAGTAGGCCGATACTGTCTATGATACATTCATGACATTAGGATCTAACAGAATAAAAGAAATAATGTTCACAATTACTAATATTTAGCCATAAAGTTGTGACGCACAGGAGTTGGTGCTTGCATTTCAAAAGCATTGTCTTTGTAATGAACTTGAAGAGACAAAATGTCTGATTAGAACAGTGCTGCCACTTCCAAAAAATATATTTCATTGTCTGCTCCACAGGGCAGGGTATACACACAGTTCCTCTGGTACAGTGTCAGCCACTCTCCTCATACATAAAAAGATATGCTTTAAAAAACATTTTTTACAGACATAAATGTATAAATCTACAAAGCTATAATGCCAGATTTTTATTACATTTTTAAGTTTTATGTCAAACAAAAATATTGGTTGTGCTATAATGCATTAAGAGAATATGTAACAAAAATAATACATAGTACTAGATCTGTACAAAATATACCAAACCTCTCCAACGAAGCCTGTGTCTTTACATGCATTCAGAGACGCACACATGGGAATGATGTGTGATCCTGGTACATAAAACTTTCACTTCAAGCTGTGATATTTGTGGAAAATTAACTTTTAATTAATTAATTAAGTAAAAACTTACCTTCCTGTGGTTTCAGAAGTCAGGCTAGAATGTAGCCTATAAGTCATGGTACATATGGTTTTTACAGACGTATAAAACAAGTTAATACTGTTAAAAAGAAAAGAAAATCGGGATCAGCAAAAGATGTTTTCCTACTTCATTTCTGGCATTAAGATCGTGAAAATGGTGTCAAACGAGGAAGGCAGGTTATACCTATTGCACCTTTAAAAAAACAAAAATATTACATAGATCATCATATACATCTACAGTCTTTCCAGGTCCACGTAAAGGCTGACGTTTTTAATGTGTACGTTTGGCTGTGTTGACTTCTCAGTTCTCGCTCCAGAGATTCTTCAACTTCAGCTCGTGGTTAATCTTGAAAAATAGAAAGGCAGTTGTGGGAAAAGTTCTCTCCTTGAATTTCGGATATTTATCAACCCTGGCGTCCATTTAGTCCAAGGTCAATGCTCAATTACAATGACTGAGAGAGAACATTGGTGAGAGGTTTGACAGTGAGGCACAAGCTGATTTATGAGTGGCTGATGACATTCCTTCTTTTACAAAAGACATTTATTATCTCCCCACGCCGTCAAGAACAAGAAAACAAAAACAAGAGGAATCCAAGTATTCCCTCTGAAATAGGTTGCTTTCTTAGTTTGCAGAGGCCCGTCATGTAAATGAAATAAATAACACAACAAAAAGAAAGTGACAGAGAAAAAATTACGTGGAAAATATATCTGCATATCAATATGCCTGGGGTTACTGAATGAAAAAAGATCAGTCCACAAAATCCCTTTAAGGCAAATGGATATCTGGTGAATACTAAATCTCATGTTATACATTCACTGCACAATTCCTGGTCCTCTTGAATGTGTATGAGGGGGATATGAATGTGTTCTGTGCTGAATGCGAGTGTATGTATGTGTTTGTGTCTGTATCTGCGTGCAGGGAAACAAGTTTGGACGTCTAAGCGTTACTGTTGAAGGTTTAGTGCCAGGCCCTTGGGGAAAAGGGCAGAGGGGTGTAAGGTGATCTTTGAGGGAGTAGGAAAAGCCAGCAGTCGGTCTCAGTTTCCTGCCTCCACAAGCCCAGACTCTGGGATCTCTGGGATTTCTGGGATCTCTGGGATGCATTTGTGTGGCTCTGCGGCGGCCACGAAGCCCGGCAAACAGGTGCACTTGTACGACCCCTCTGTGTTGGTGCACAGCCCATTCTGACACAAGGGCACCTTATCGCTGATGTCCTCACACTCGTTTATGTCTGCAGGAAGAGGAGGCATGAGTTAGTCAGCAGGGAGATTTCGCAGCTGAATCAGCTGCCTACGCCACATCTGCTGCTGAGTGGCCTTATGGGTATATGAGGAGTGGGATGCTGGAATGCTAAAATATTAATTTCACTTTCACTGTTCTTTCTGTTTTTAGCTTTCTATCATATCCCTGACCTTCATCAGCAGATGGAGTTGAAAAAAGAAAAAAACTTTGAAACTCAACTTTGAAACTTAAGGCCCTGTCACACATGTCCGTATGACAGAAACGTACGCCGGCGCATATGAGAATTTGTCAGAGTCCAAATACGTCCAACTTTTCATCGGATATACAGATACGCATGTCTAATCTATTGATATCGTATCACTTACTAATACAAAATGTATCAGACGAATACCCAACGAATGCATAATGTATACAAAAATATGGCGTATACAAAATATCGGCAACACGCTGGTTTACGTAGATATAAGGTAAGGTATAAGTATTCGTTAAGAGCAAGCGGTGTTACGCTGGGGTGCGTTGTTGAACGCTGATGTTTTGAGCATGTTCTAAATTACCGGATGTACCCGACGTGTGCTTCATAAGATATGCAGACGTTACGTTACGTTAGACATACGTGAATACGGAATACGTACGTGAATATTTACCTACGTAAATATAGTACGTGAATACCTACGTGACTACGTTAGAGGTACGTTAGATATAGGCTACGTTGGATAACCTATTACTACCCTATGTTAAGATGATGCCTGACGACGGAGTAACTTATTAAACGTGTTTCTACAGTACAGCTAGCGTTCAGCCGTTCTCCAGCATCAGCATGACGTGAACCAGATGGCACTTTTCCAGCTCCGTTGTCCAGACGCTCTGATATGTTTTAAATAAGTAAATGATACGCTATCAATGTTTGACATACGTATAATAATTTGTTATGTATTTGTTATGTATGCGTCAGCTACAACACCGCTGTGGAAAAGTTGGACGTATTTTGACACATTTTGAGTTAATTTTCATATACGCCGGCATGTTTCTGCCGTACAGAACTGTGTGACAGGGCATTAACATGGAAGAAAAGTCTTTCAAGTGCTCAGACAAAAAAGCAAATTGAAACACCTATAATCCTAGAGCTGCAATGATTAGTTGATTGATCGTAAAAAATGAATCTGCTACTATTTTCCTAAAATGGTCGGACAAAATAAGAAGTTTGACTTAATCAAGAAAATAATCCGCAGATTCATTAGTCGCACCCCTATTCAATTCCATGACAACTAGGCAAACTCCACGTGCTGATGAAGATCGTGTGATGTGCTCAAAAGCTCCACAACAACTGCTGAATGGGCCTGGAGGGGAGATTGTTGAAATTGTTATGCAATCTTGTGAGCAATAAACAAGGGCGTTTTAACTACTTTCACAAAAGTTCACATTTGGAGGATGATATTGTGCAAAATATCTCATCTTTAATCAAACATGCCGTCATGTTGCGTGTCAGCTCGAACACAGAGCTGTTCAGAATGACGGTAAAATGAACAAATCAACTGGATTATGTTTCCTTTTGGCCTTCAAGTGATTTTTCTTTCCCTTTTTCAGCACGGGAGGTCTGATTGTCATTTCACGGCAGTCCATCTCAAATGACCCTCCTTCTGTTTATGTCATGTTCTGCTGGGGAAATGCTCGTGGTGATATTTATAAAAGGAGGCATAGCACGAGTTGCACAGCTCACATGTGTTTCCACCGGTTTGGAATTCAATCACTTTCCTCAGGAAAACCTCTGGCCTTGGAGCTGATAAGCTTGTACGCATACAGAATATTGTAATCATAGCATTTCATTACAACAAGACAGTCTCACTTTCTTACAACACAAACAAAGTACACTTAAAAGATATAGTATCTCACGTAATACGCTAAGATTCAAGGCCTCCTTATTCTTGGCAGAGTGTGACTAGGGAATTTCTGACCAAAGGGCAACACACGATGCTTTTGAGAAGTACGCTGCTTTCATTAGTTCGCCATAAAACATAACTTAATGCAAGGTTGTTACATTCAAAGCTCTCCTTGAGCTTGATGATATACAGCATGAAGGGTTACCTCACTGAATTTAATCCAAGACCTGGCTCCAGAAGGCTTGAACCTGAACTTCACTGCGGTTTGATTTGGAGATTCAACACCACATTTTGATTCCCTATTGATTCTAGGATGTCCCTGAGTCTACATGTGGGTGGTCTTATATTAAAGATGGAAGGGAAAGAACTCACCTAAACAGGCCATCTTGCTTAGGTCAAGTTCGTAACCGTCGAAGCAGTCGCAGGTGTAACCTTCTCGCACACGAACGCAGCGGCCGTTTTCACACCCGTTCAGGATTCCACATTCCTCCGCTCTGAGACCCTCAAAGCCATCGTAGCGCTCTGATTGGACACAGAAATATGGAATAGAACATGTTAAAAATAAAATATTTAGATATTGTTATAATAATTCAGAACATTATCATTTATTTGGAGTTTGTTTTCAGTCCACCTGAAGAATGAAAGTGCAATATTGACTTGCTATTAGCTCGGTTTTGTTCTTTACCAACTGCTGAAGGAAATATCTGACTCTTAAGCTTCTAAACTCTCTACTTTCATACCAGCTAGTCTCTAACTTCATATGTCTGCTCGTAGGAAACAGGTAGTGTACAGCGGGGCTTTAGAGCGTTTTCACTGAAAACAGCTGCCTGCTGCTGAAAACGACACTATGAGAGCTGTGAGGGTGAACCAAAACAGTAACGCTGCAGGCCGGACAGCTAAACAATGAGCTGAAACGTAACAGATTTGGGTGATAAATCTCACTTGAAATGACTCCTTCAGCAGATAAGTTTGTACTTTTGTCATTTTACATTCTGCTATTTGTACTGATGAGTTTGATGACTTTGCCCATCACCGGTCAGCGATGAACCATCTTTAGTGGACAAATATTGGAGCTCTTTTACGATGTCAGTGACTGAAGCTTATAGTTTTTTTTATACACCACTGCATTACAGCATATAGTACACTGTATATTATACACAAATGTTCCGACCTATGAACATATTGTGGATGAAAACCTCAGAACGCATTTACCCACCAGCATAGGAATTCACTGGCCGTGGCCGCTGCTCTCGTGGTCGTGAAATGGGGACACGGGAAGGTGGCTGTTGGACGCTGTAGTCATTGAAGAGAGGAACGCCTTCAGGGATGTCATAGGGTCCTGCATGGCTGCCATAGCTGTCCCAGTACGGAGGAACAAAAGGCTCCACAGGATCCTCCGGCTCCTCAAGACCGTACTCATATCCTGGCCGCTCTCGCAGACTGTCCGTACCTCCTCTCCCAGGCAGGTTGCACATCACTGCGTAGTCCTCTGAACACAGCAGCACACGGGGTGGAGTTATATATGTGATGTTAAAAATGATGAATATAAAGACAGTAATTATTAAAGAGTGTAATCGATGTGCAACCTGCTTCTCACCAGAGTCTCTCTGGGGACAGAAGGCACACTGTCCACTCCAGGCGATGCCGTACAGGCAGCAGCATTCAGTGTATGTAGTTCTTTCTCCCTGGAGGGGCTCTGAACACACGTTGTCCCCCTCCAGACGCTGCCAACAAATATCCATGTGCACATCGTGATCAGGCTCTAGAGTTTCTGGGAGATAGAATGAGGATGGTGAAAACAAACACACACAGCTGTTTATATCACTGAAATACTACCACTGTGAAACTTATCATTTCAATTTAAAATGTTGTTCCACCTTCTGTGGTGTTGAGGCTGATGCAGCGCCGGCGCGTGCTGTCCAGGACTAATGGAGGACTGCAGAAACAGTTGAAGGACCCGGCCGTGTTCACACACGCTCCATTCTCACAGGCGGTTCCAAATCCACACTCATCGTAGTCTAAACATTTACAAAGTGAGGTACATAGACATTAAACTACAAACAAAGTCAAATTCAAAAGTGATTTAAATGATTAAGGTGCAACACACAACATTTAAATCAGCAGAAATTAAAACTATTCTTTTCTCACTTTCACTCTGCCATTTTAGTTTGTTTTGTTTTTAACTACTTAATGTTAACATTTTCTTTTCCTCATGCTAGCATAACTGAAAACACCAGTGGTGGAAGAAGTATTGAGATCCTTTACTTCAGTAAAAGTACTAATACCACACAGTGTAAATACTTCAATCTATTACTTAAGTAAAAGTATGTAAGTATTATCAGAGTTGAGGATGTTGGATGGATGGAGTTCAAAATCAGAATGTAGTTAAAAGCAATGAGGTTTATGGGAAATGTGGTCTTGATAAAAGTAGCCAAAACACTAGCATGAGTCATAGGTGAGCAATCATCTTGAATACAGTTTAAGTTGAAATACCTATATTACACAATGACATCCCAGTTTATCTGTTGCTGTTATATGAATGTTTTCAAATGTTAGAAACTTAAAATAAATGCCATTTCTTACCCACACACTCAAGCCGTATGTTGTCGTAGTAGAAGCCGGAGCGACAGTAGCATGTATACGTAGAAAAGAGATTTGAACACTGTCCATTTTTGCAAATGTCTGATCCGAACATCTCACACTCATTTGCATCTGAGGGATGAAAGAGAATCACACCTTGGTATTACATAAGTGAGATGGAAAGTAGCAACAGTCAAAACATTGGCACCCTGCTTTAAACATCATTCCCTCCTCTTGTAATAAGGTGTCAAGACACACTGTGGTTAAAGTAATTAGTCAGGTATGAAGGCAGGTATCCCTTTAAACCTTGGCTAGCTGTGGAGACAGCCTCGTAAAAGTGGTGAGGGAGTCTGTCTATCTGGCTTTAAAAGTAAATGCAGGTGGTAAAATACGCTGCTGACATTGCACCTTTCTGTGGCAATTTAAAGTTTTGTGGGAAGGGAAGCTATAAAAGCTTAGGGATATCAATAAAATACATGAGTGTGAATGTGAGAGAGTACCTATATAAGGGCGCTGTTCTCCCAGATTGTGTGTAGAGGAAACAGGCAGGGGTAATAATCCACTGCCGTGAGGGCACAACTGGTTGTAATCATCTGAAAAATAAAAAGTGGAATCATTAGTGAAAGAGAAGATAAAAAAAATGCACAAATGATTCTTTATTCTGATTCTGATTTCAAATCCTCTTGTTGTACCTCTTCCTGGCACAGGACAGGCGTGGATCTCGCAGTTGTCCCCCCAGCCGGCCCCCACCGTGCAGCAGCACTCCTGCTTGGTGGCGTTGCGAGACAAGACGTTGTCGCAGAAGTTGGCGTCGTTCAAGTTATAGTAACACTCTTTCCTCTCCCCCGGAGTGGACGGAGGGACTCCAGGGGCGGGTGTCGGGTGCATATCAGCTGTAGATGAACAAAGGAAGCATTTCTTTAGGACATGGTAGGGGTTTGGTAATTCAGGAGGGCAAACTGAACTAAAATCTCCCTTTTATAACATAAAGTTACAGTAGATCCTACACTTCAGCAGCACATCATCACACAGCAACAGCATCGAGTGGCCACATGCCTCCAGCAGGTAGTGCATTACCCTCGTCTGCCACTGCTGAGCCTGCTCATTTGTCCAAAGGCATGGGCTCCGGCATTTCACCCTTAAGCTGCAGGCTTAGCCAAATGGAAACACTGGCATGTGAGTCAACACACCATTCACTCTCACATGATTGATTAACACACGTCAAAAGCAAACAGCGGAATGTGGCAAAAAGGTACACAAAGGCATAGCTGGGGTTTAGTGCCCAGGCAGAAGAAAAAACATCCCCGCTGAGGGCGCGCTGCTTAATAATGTAAATACGCCCATTTCGTGTACACATACGCCTATCAAGCTGGAGAGGTGATGGTGTTTCCATGACTCGAAAAGCCCTTTTCTCTCGTTCTGAAATTGCAATACCTTGCATATCTGTAACCTCTGCACTTAAGATGATTTTAGCACAGAAGAGAGCAATGTGTCTTTAGCGCTAATTGCCAATAGCGGCACCTTATCCCTGTTTGTCTTGGTGAGGAAATAGGTTTACAGTAACTAGGCCCTTAGGGTATTTACTTGGCTACACTGGAGGAGTTACTTCATCGTTCATTCGAGGGATCAGGCTAATATAATTTTTTTGTAGGCATCCCACCCAACCATGACCCTAGCTTATAAAACAAATGGAAACAGCCAGGTCAAGAGACGAGGAGTAAGTCATGTCCACCTCGTCGCCCTTGTTTGGATAATGAGAGATGGCTCATTAAATCAGGGAAAACTCCGTCTCCCAATGATGGGATGGAGAATTAAGTCCCGTGGGTCACTGTGAGTGCTAGTCCTGCTCCATTACCCAGGGAGCGGCACTGGCTGGTGATGGGATCAAATTCCTCATTGTCGTTGGGGCAGATGCACAGGAAGCTGCCATCGAAGTTCTCACACAGGGCCTCCCCGCACAGCGCCAAGCTCATCTCGCACTCGTTCGTGTCTGAGAAAGACAGGAGAGGAGGGCGTGAGGTCAGTAAAGGATCAGGCACGTACGCACAGGCATGCGTTCAATAAGGTCATGGTGAGGACACACAAAATATTTTTTTTACCATCTTGTTAATGGAAGAATAATTCATATCCAATTAACAGAAAGGAATAGTTCATTAGTGCACTATAGATACATATATTTAGAGCATTTGTTGAGTATTTTCAGATGCGGGTTTATACACATTAGGAACTCTAGTGAATACAACATGGCAGCTTTAGGGCACAGAGGAATAAGTAACATCAGGTTTTGGCGGTACAGACGATACGTGTAAGTATGATAATTCATAGTTGGCTTTGATGAAAAAAAGCGCATCACCAACACTTATCTTTTGAGCAGTAATGTACAATGAATATTTATTGAAGAGCAGTTACAGACCGACACATTTGCTCATGTCTCCTGGGGGGTTGGTATAGCCTTGGTCACACTGGCAGCGGAAGGAGCCGTCCGTGTTCTCGCAGAAGCCGTGCTTCCCACAGATGGTTTCATTGACACACTCATCAATATCTGCAAGGCGAGAGCGCACAGAGAGGTGACCACAACATTAATATTTACAACGTCACTCTGCGCAATAGACTTTCGAACTGCCTCGGTAAACACGGTGCCGCTTTTTCCAAAATAAACATCACTACCATTGTGCCCTTACAATAACATGAGAAATCACTGCCATCATAACACAACTAGAAACGGTGTACAGATTAGACAATCCATTAAAAGAGTTTTCAAACTTTGGTGTTTGTAAATAAACTCAGGGAGACTTGTGGTGTGGATCTGGAAAACTGCAAATATGTTCTTTGGTCGTGTCAATGGAGTAAGAAGTGACACTTAAGTCACCGGGATGTTGGCGAAGTGGAAGAGATGGAGAAGTTTACAACATGCAGCCAGCATTCAGCATCAGACACTTTACGAGCAGTTGGAGAAAGATGGCTGAGTGTCTAGGTTTGGCACAAAGAGACTTTTTACAGCCTTCTGGAGTTGATTTCCATCCCAATCAATGCACATGTTTAAACCCAGTTTGATGTGTTTCACATCCACTGCAGATCTAAAAAGGTTCTGAGCATAGGACTTAATTTAAGGCCCAAAATGATAGTTAGGGATCCTATCGTAGCCTACTGCCAACTGTAGTTCATTGTTTGCATGGCAATAAATCGTAAAACAAGTTTAATAAAACCAGTGGAGCACACTCAAAGATGACATGTCTCACACTGAGAGAGAGAGAGATGTGGAAGTTGAGGCTGTTAACACTGGACCATGTAACAGCACTGCTGATTCCCTACCACTCGCTGTTTAAAGGCAACATTTGTGAGCAATCTTATTTCTTGGCGTCTCGAGTTCAGCAGAAAGGCCAAAGACTGATACTGCTGGAGGGCAAGTCTGATTATAATTGTTTAAAAAAACAATCAGAGAGTTTAATGATCACACTGAAGTCACATGAATTTGTTCTCGGGTCAGTTTGATTTGCCACTGGTCAATGATAAACCGGTTAAATCTGTTTCAGGGTCACATAACCATAATTTATCAGTCGTACTGAGCTGTTCATTTTACTGTGCTTACTTGTTCAGAGCATAAAGGTCGATACAAAATGACCTATTCATCTGTTTCAATCTTTGGTCTGTAAAAGCATCTTTTGACCATAAATGTATGACAAATGTTTGAAACAGCATCCGTTCCCTTTCAGTTAAGAAATACAAAAACAAAGTAAAAACTATGCAGTCAGAGATCAAATGAAGTCAGTCCTTGTTCAGTGTTTGCAAGTTGTTAAGTGGGGAACATTATGACAGTTGATCTCATAAAAGAAGAGAACAACACACTGTGTCTGCTTCATAAAAAGCAGGACTGATTTTTTTGTTGACTTTTTAGCTTCATAACACAACTCCATGACCACTCTATTCATAGTTTCCATGACTAATAGTAACTCCACAGGCGTGATCACGAGTTTAAGACAAACAGGGGGAAAATGCTGACAGTAAGATCACAACAAGTTCAATACTTAAATTACATTTTGATCAGTTCCATTAAACAGTCCTACCCCTAACATCAGTTGGGAGAAAAAAGTCATGTCCAGTGGCATTGTTTAAAACAAATTGGTTTATGGAGTGCAAAGCACAGTCATTCAAATATTGTCTAACCAGTTTTATTTAGCCTCTGAGCGCTCATAAAGGCTGTATTAACTGAAGAAAGGAAGAAAGTGGGCCAGAAAAACCACAAGCCATTTGATTTGAACAGTGTGCTTGGCCACGGTCCTTTCTTCCCCTCCAACACAGACAACTACTTTGTCAGGCTTGCTGGGGGACAAGTCCTCTGTCAGTGTTTCTGTCCTGACTTGGCCACTTCTCCAACATGCCTCCGGGGTCAGAGACAGGGGCTCCCACAAGCTAATAAAACTGCAGAGACAAAATTGCCTTTGTCGTTTGTAAAACCTTTAACATGAAATGCTGAAAAGGATTGCGAGAATAGACTTGTGGGCTCAAATGGCTGCGAGATGATAGAGGGAGAATGGATGGACACATACTGAAAACCGCCAACCCATTGGATTTGCATTTTGCAGCTGAGAATTGCGATGCCAAACTTGTGTAGAAGTGGCAATTTATTTTGGATACTACTGTATAAAATATTACAAGTAATCGGAAAATACATTTACCAGAATAATTTCCCCAAAGCTCAATCAAGGGTATTGGCAGATTAAGGTGAAACGTATTATGTATCAGAGTTTGAGGAACATTGTGAAGAGCTTAAGTGGAGTTTGGAATGTTAGAATGACAGCAGCTGCCAGCTGGGAGGTCTGGGAGGGACACGATGAAAGCTCTCCGCTAAAATATAAAATAATCAGTGTGTGTAGGCAGATTTTCATCTGTAACATGGAACAAAATCTGTTGCAAACCACATGTTGTTATAATGAGATACAATCAAAGCATCATCTCGGGAAGCAATCAGAGCATCGAGACCAAAACAATTTTATTGGCCTATGTTTGTCTGTGTATCTGACTCGGGTGGCAGCATTACTGGACCGGCCCTTAAGATCTGTCTTCCAAGCAGAGAGTCAGCTTCCTGATCACAGCACTAATGGTTTGTGGGAAAAAATGAATAATACGAAATAAGAGAACTCCACCAAGAGCTGGTCACACCAGCAGGACGTGGGGTTGCCTTTCTTAGTATTTCCATGTAATAATCAGTTACGTCAGGACACATGCAGAGCTGTAAATTGCCCCGAGGGAAGTACCGCAGAGGGTGAGGAGTTCAGTTGAGGTGGGAGGGGCGACCCGGCCCAATAGGCACCTATTACTAATGGTCTGACCCAGGAGGACCTGCTTCCTGGATCCGGTGATGCTGCGGTTTGGGGGGGTGGATTGGAAGTTTAATGGTGTGGGTATCTGCGCCTTTTGTTAAATTGGAGCACATGGTGGCAGGAAACAATAATATAGGAATCAGTGACTGTTGGCTCACCCTCCGCAGTGCACACTTATTCTCTGGGCAACCCCTTCTCTGATTGGACCCATATGCAGAGGTTATTTCACATGCGACTGGGCAAGGATGACGTGAGGTATTTGTTTTCAGGGAAGCATGTTTGTGCGCTTAATAGATATTACAACTACAACCTGTGCAGGGTTAACTACAGCGGAGGTCAAACTGTCATATTATGTGTGTAATTCTAAGAAAAAAACATCATCATACATCTGCACAAAGGCACGATCACACACACATGGTAAAGTCTTTAGATTTCTATACGTTTAAAGGGGTGGGAGGTTGGCAAGAGCGTGACCACAGACAATTTCCGCCCTTGGGCAAGCCTTATTAAAGACTAGGCATAGCTTGAGGGAATTTATGAGCATGATGGTGAATTACAGCTAAAAAACAATGACCTGCAACTACACACATACTGCCTTTTTCACATGCCCAAAGGAGCCCTGAGTACAGCATCATAGCAGTCCCCACAGCACAGTTGTGGAAAGAAACTCTGTTTTCCCCTTTTGTATTATGGCTTCTAAATCTAAATGAGTGCTGCGAGCAGAGCCAAAGATAACCGCTGCCCTTTCGAAGGCCGGTGAGTAAAAATAAAACAACGCCCCTCACAGAAACTGCAAATTACAGTGTCTGGCCTTCTTAAATATTTGATGATTTTTACAAGCAGACAAAAATGCCCTGGAGTAATTGAGCTCCCTCCCTGGACTTTTATTGGGGTGACGGCAAGCATCTCCCCCAACTTGCAATCGGGAGGTGAAACAAGTCACTTTTGTGCGCAGTGCTGAACTTCTGAGGGTGAGGGTGTTTGGTTCTCAAACTGGGGCTGTGAGTCAATGCTGGGCTGTGTTTGTTGTGGGGTCTAGTGAAAACATGAACAGCTTGAGTCACAACATAGCAACGGGGGAAAGATGGTCAGACTCGATCATAAATGGGCACACATTCAGAGGAGTTGAACTGGGAGTTTTGCAGCTCATAGGGGACAATGTGAAGCTTTTTCTTAGTTAGTTAGTCAATATTTAATTTAAGTTTGATATAAACATGGTCAGTTTTTGGTCAATAAATCAAATGACTATATATAAAAAGGAAAAAATAAATAAATGAAAGGAAAATAGAAAAAAGTGTTTGTACATTAATAAACATTAACATGCACCATAATTTAATGTAATTTAGAAGCAGTGTTTATGTGAGTATTATGAACATTGTGTCTGCTTTTCTTCAAGGTCTGTCCACATTAACAATGTATTCTCCTCAATTCGCCACATATTTATCAGTCCTGTCCTAAAGTTGTTCGTATGATGCCAACTCTGTGAACCATTCCTGAAAAGGGGGATCACCTGGGTTCTTCCAGTTATATTTCTTTCTTTCCCACCATTGTACTGGTCTGAATAAAATCAGGAGATCTAATGTGAAGCTATTTAAAAAAAAAAATCAGGTTCCACCTAAAGGACATATCAGGTAAGAAAATTTGTAACTCATAACACATAATAATACAATAAAGCAGCAGAGGTCAGCAGCTGGTTTCAATCTGGCCTTATCACACAACAGGCCCCGGCACTCTTCAGCCGGTGCCAGACAGGCAACACCATAAAGTGCAGTGAGGAGGCAGCCACACGTAGCCGGGGATCAGGGTGATGGAGGGGGCGGAGGTCTGATCTGTCACCGATCAGCATATTCTCCGCTGATTTCCATCTGTTGATAGTCCAATAAAAACTCAGGGTCATGAGAATATGTGAAGCCGCACGGCACTCCAAATGCATCTCTACGATGCTTACAGTCTCTGGTTCTCCTTCTCTAACACAAGCGGGGATGCAAAAAACCCACAGTTAACCACATGCGCAAACATAGTCGCGCACACATACGCACACAATCACCCGCAAACACCCACAGCCTCCATCTGCAGTCCAACACATCATTCCATTCGGATGCTCTCAGACTGCTTTCCCCTCCGTGCCTGTCACTCTCTGCTGACTGTTTGGATTGTGTCTTAAAATGAGGAAAATATTTGGATTTTTTTGTTTTCGTCTCTCGTATTCCTCATAAACCAAGACTTGTTGTTTTATGGTGCTATGAGAGCAACAAAGACGAGCAATGCTGCGCTACAAAATAAAGAGTGATCTGAAATCGTTGTGCAACAAACCACATTAATATCTCAAGCCCAAGGTGTCTAATCCTGCCAGTAAACACAGACAGCTTCATGTACTCTGGTGGTCATGGAGATGTGTCTGTTGTTGTTGGCCAGCTGTAGGCCCAGATGTAGCATGAGTACAAACCTAGCAACCCAGGTGACCGGACTCCTCCATAGGGAAGGAACAGAGGTAAGACCCGGACAAATTTATCCCCTCTCAGAAGTAGAACAGTGGTGATCAGGTTCCACCATGTGTATCTGCCAAAGGCGCTCCATTAGCTCCAATGTCCGGAGGATGAGACCATTATCAGCTGCTGGCCCCACACACCGCCTCCAATGACAGTGCACTCCTCTTTCTAAAGTGCCCCAATTTCAGGGGCTACTTCTCCTCATCTCCCCTATGGCCTCTTGTGCAGGAAGACCTCGAGTACCTGATAGCTTTTTGATTCACATCAGCCTCTTTGTGTCGGCATGCCAAACAGATATCATTATCTTTGCACTGAGGGAGAGTCCTGAAGAGTATGTGGAGTGCTGAGTTGATTTGAGGCTACACTCTCCTCTATCTTTAACTACAGCACAAATTGTGAATGGTACAAAAGTAGTTAGGTACATTCAATATATCATTTCTTTTGCTTTAGTCTCAAGACAGTTGGCCTCAAAATCTGCCAGTTTCTTCTTAACATAATTGCGTGTGCTAGTCTTTTAACTATCCTGCGGTTTGACCACTCACCACAGTCTGTGGCGTCTTCTCCCTCAAGGCCAGGCTGGCAGCCCATGAAGCACCGGTAGGAGCCGATGGTGTTTTCGCAGCGCCAGGTACCACACACTGAGCTTCCAAACTCCTTGCACTCATTCTGGTCTGTACAGCAAAAGAGAGCGAGACAGATGTTGGTTAGTAACTGACAAACAGAGGCACAAACGCAACCACATGTGCAATCAGACACTGACACGGACGCATGCACCCCGCCCCCCCACCCACACACACACACATAGTCCCTCTACTGCTCCACTGCTTCTAGTGTAATGGCTGTACGGCAGGAGTCGGCCAGGAGGCCTGTGGTGTAGCTATCCTCAGTAAACGCAGCAGGCAACAGGAATGGCCAAGAACAATATTATCACAGCAACCAAAGAACTTGTGAAGGAGCTAAAGGGAGACGTTCCAGAGGGAGAAACACCTCCTGCTCACAATCGGGTCATTCATACTTCCCTCAGGGGAGCGGGAGTTCAGGGCTCCAGCCATGTTATCCAGGCACCCCTTGCTCCTGGGACCATGGTGGAAAGCCTCTAAGCTAAGATTGGACACTTATCCTGGAGCCCAGTCCCCACTGCCTATAGATAATCAATCATAGCAAACTGCGCTATACCGGCTACGCTTAAGCCTAAATGTAGTGTGACGATCAAACAGCTAATGCTGACATGTTGGTTTGCACAGAGAAACCTCAGGACAGAGGTAGGGGTGAACAATCATTATGACACACATAACAGAACATCACAAGGGAGTTTTATGCCGTCTTACCTTCACAGACAGCCGTGTCAGCGTTGAACTTAAAGCCAGCCTCACACAAGCACAAGAAAGAGCCGTCAGTGTTGAGACAATCGCCCCGGATGCACACATTGTTCTTACTGCATTCATCCACATCTGAGGCAGAAAGAAGGGGGAAAAGATTTGTTACATGTTGATTATCACTAAATATCCTCATATATCGTCTGTCTTCCTTATTTCCAGGGGGAACGCCACTCCTTTAGAAGTATCACAAAAATAATGTGTAATCAAGCGCTTGTCTGAGCACAAGATGCATTGGCCATTTGGACCACTTAACTGTATACTGGCAAACAGGAAACAAAGGAGGCAAAAAACATCTACCTCAGCTTTTCAGGCTGAGAACATTTCCCTCCAATTCGTAAAGAATTAATACCGAATGCGACATGCTTGATTGGATGTAGATTGGTTGATAATTGTGGCATTACAACATTACTTGTAAGGCACTGCAGAGGTTGGGGAATAACAAGAAAGCTGGGGTAATTTATCGCTGGGTTAAAGCCCATCTTCCTTTTCCAATCTTTGATTATCAGATGAATCTTTCCGAGACGACAAGGCAAACAACCGTTTGCAAAGATAGGGCGAAAAAAAGAACAATAGCCCAGACTATAAGCAAACACATAAATATGCTGTGATTTAAGGGCTTGAAAGCCTGCATTTAAAGGAACAGCAGGGCCATGGCACAACCTGTTGACTAGGATTACATTTAGATGTGTTTTAGTCTGCTGTCAGTCCTTTCTTACGTATGTTCTGTTCTCTGCTGAAAGACTAGCCTGGTCAAGGCCAAGCATCACCTGACTTAACCCATCTTTCAGTCCCATAAACTCATAACCTCATACCCTCATCCTCCCTTCTCCTCCCCCTGCAGGCTCATGTCAGAGGGGTCTGGCTTTCATTGTGTCAGCACTGTACACACAATGGCAGGCTGCAAGAAAATATACGACAACTGCTGATTTATAGGATAATTAGAGCCCAGTATTTGTTGTGGCGGGAAGCCAAAGTACCTGATGCAGACTAGTTTGCTCCGAGTCTGTGTACAATATCTGAGGCGCTCCAAAGCCAAAGCCTCAGAGGAAGAATGTCGCTGTTCAAGGACTGACCCTCCTCTACTGTAAGTCAAACTTGCCCATTAGAGGACTGTGCCAGCGTCTTGCAGAGGCCTGGACCGAGAGATCCAAAACTACCTGCTTCACATCACGGCAGGATATTTCACCGCCAGACATCCAGCCGTTTACTTAACTTCACCTCTTACTGTACTTGCAAGACACACCAGAAATAACACTGATCAAATTCTGGCATCCTAGCCAAAGCTATTTGTTGAAAAGCCTTCCATAGCTGATGATCAGGCTACATTTTTTTCTCTCCCATTGCTGTGACCAGTGGGTCACTGGGTGCGGCTGGAATAACATCAAACTGATGTCCGAACGGAGAGTGAGCTGAGACAGTCGATGAGGCCACGGCCCATTACACAGAAAGGCCGCCTGAGCACCCATGCCAAAGTCTCAGGCCTGGTATCAGCACCCAGGACAGTGTGGTGACCCTGCCTGCACTGAACTTTCTCCAATTATTACTCTGCCTAACCCAATTACACAAAGCCCATAAAATCATCTGAAAAAATGTCCCATTGCTCTCATTACTGTACCTTGGCAGCCTGTCCTTCCATCCATGGTGGTATATCCATCAGGGCAGATGCATGTGTAGGAGCCTTTAGTGTTCAGACAGTCTCCTTCTCCACAGATGCCCATGATGGTTAAACACTCATTGATATCTGTCACAAATATACACACACAGCTGTGTCAAGATACCAACATGACGTAAGCCTCGAGAAGCAGTTCACCACTAATGGTATATTTGATGTGTTAGACAACTCAAAGTGTGTGTGTGTGTGTGTGTGTGTGCGTGTGTGTGTGTGTGTGTGTGTGTGTGCGTACCTCTGCAGGACGTCCCATCAATCATCTCCAGACCATCAGGACAGAAGCAGCTATAGGAACCAATGGTGTTGGTGCACTGGCCTTCCACACACAGGCTGGGGTCCTCACATTCATTCACATCTGTATTGACACACACACACACACACACACACACACACACACACACACACACACACACGTCATCAGTATGACATATTCACACAAGCTATAAATCCCTCAGCCAGTTGCCCAAATTCTGTCATTTGGATGACAAGCTTCCAGACCACAGTGAACATGTCAGAAACGTTATGCATCATCGACATCAGCAAGTAATGACTTATTCTTCTACTATAGCATGTCATACTGTGCTGGAGCAGATGATTGTACAGCAATCATACATTTTAGTGACCGCAATAAACCACCCACTGTGCCGTACCGTCACATGAGAGCCTGTTGGGTGCCACTGTGAAGCCCGGGTCACAGGCCATGCAGGAGAAGGAGCCCTCTGTGTTGGTGCAAACACCCGCGGGGCACACACTTGGGGTCAGGCACTCGTCAATGTCTAAGAGACAGGAGAAGAAGAACAGGTAGTTCCTAGTTTATAGGAGCCTTTAAAGCAGGGGTGCCAAACATGCGGCCCACCAGAGGGTCCAATCCGGCCCATGGGATGACTTTGCAAAGTGAAAAATGTGTTGTTTTGATCATATAGTAAAATACTGAAATTGTACTTTTTTTACTTAAGAAATGTCAGGTTGTTATTAATGTTTTGTAAAAAGATAGTTCATTAAATTTGAACATTTTCAGAATGTACGTGTACTTTTTTGCACTAAAATCAAGGGAACAATTTGGAGTTGTCGTTATTTACAGGTTATTATGCTGTGATTTCACTGGTCCGGCCCACTTGAGATCAAATTGGGCTTTATGTGGCCCCTGAACTAAAATGAGTTTGACACCCCTGCTTTAAAGAGTCCACTTTTTGATCTCTGACTGTCTTATCTGTTAATGTGCGTGTGTGTGTGTGTGTGTGTGTGTGTGTGTGTGTGTGTGTGTGTGTGTGTGTGTGTGTGTGTGTGTGTGTGTGTGTGTGTGTGTGTGTGTGTGACTAACATACAGTAAGCGAAGCCCTCTTTATTAGATCACACTGACAGTGTTTTATTAAAAAGAGTGGAAAGATAAGTATGCAGGACGGTCATCGAATCCAAAACAGCAAGCTATTACAGGTGGCACATAATTACTGTATCTACAAACAGTCACTGGCTCGCTGTTATGTGATCATTGGAAATTCCTCGAGCCGGTACAGATTGTATTTCTTACGGAGAAAAGAGTGTGGGCCATTGTTAAGTGATTGAGGCGGCTCCGTTTTGCCTTTGGCTGAACAGAGCGAGTTCAACAGGGCGAGCTCGCCGCAGTACGTGTAAGGCAGGGGAGTGGTTGACTTCATTTCAAATTAAGCCCTTAATATTTTCCATGGCATCAGAGACAACCATTAAAATCCTATCAGAGGCCGACTTGGACTCCGGCTTGTTTTATAAAATATTTTCCCAGCGCAAAGACACATATCAGTCGGGGATCTTCCTCTTGGGCTACATCCACGCTTCCATTCAAAAACACACCACAGTATATATGACTAACTGAGGCCATGTTTGAATACATTTAAACACTCATTCCTTTTCTGCTTCCCATGAAGTCATGACAGATCTAACCTCCTTGGATTCGTCAAAGCAGCCGTTTCACTGCATTGATCTCATAAATCATGTCAGGACAAATTACTGAGCACTGTAAAGATGTTTTGTAATCATGTTCTGGGTCTAATGCATTCCTTTTTGACTCTGGTCTACTGTCACTCTGGTACGATGTTCACCATAGTGACAGCTCACAGGTACAAGCAGGTAGGTAAACACAGAGGTAGTTTTACCTTCACAGCTGTAACCATCCTCAGACAGTTGCAGGCCGGCTCCGCAGCTCCTGCAGGCGTAGGATCCCGGGATGTTTAAGCACAGCTGGCCATGGCACACGTTAGCCACCAAGCACTCATCCACATCTGGACAATACATGGACACATCATAGCACAGATTAACATCTCTGGCTTCAAATAAATAAAGCCCAGCAGTTATAATCAGTTAGATCGGTAATCACTGAAACTAGAAATTACAAATGTCGACACCTCTATCTTTTAAGATGAGCTATCTGCAGAGCATTCGCCTGACATCATCTTGTTCTATTTGAGGGCTGGTGTTTCATTGTGTTGAGCAAGGATCAGATGAGCGGTACCAGAGGCGGAGGGGTCCGGGATCCAGCTATGATGTGATGTCTAGATGGAGTATTTTGGGATTTTGGGCTTAGATGATGGGGCTTTGGGATCCAAGCTGTCACACTTAATGTTGTTTATATACAGCCTGAAGCATCTGGGAAACAAGTTCCACATAGCTGGCACATTCACCATCAACTGCGGCTTTGTTGGGTTATAAAGCAGTACTTCACCCCTAAAATGATCATTTGTATATCAATTACTCACCCTGTTGTGAATAAAACTTTGTTTTTCTTGTCTCCACATTGAACGAAGAATCCAAAAACTGAGAAAATCTTGCTGAATTGAAGTGAATTGTTTAACCACAGCAAAACTGTATCAAAACACACAACTCATGCGTTATAATCCAAGTCCCCCATTTACTTCAATTCAGCAAGAACTGCAAATTCCCAAATTTAAGGTAAAACGTTGTGAGTAATTGATATACAAATGATCATTTTGGGGGTGAAGTATTGCTTTTAAGGCAAGGTGTGGCATGTTTGAATAGAAGACGAAGCTACACACACCTATGCTATATACACACATAACATTCCTGCACAAACACAAGCAAGCCTCACCATCACACTGTTGTCCATCCTCAGAGACTCTGAAACCAGGTTGACAGACGATACATGTAAAGGAACCCTCTGTGTTTGTACATGTTCCCTGGGGGCATGTAGTGGGCAGCGCACACTCATTAATATCTGGCATGAAAACAACACAAACCGTTAAACATTTGCTGCAGGGACAGAGCTTCTATACAGCCAAGAAAAAAGAACCACATTCCTGGTGAAAGGCAAGAACCACTAAACCCCACCAGTGTTAGTTATTTCAGGCTGAATAATATACATATGGTGTTACGCAGGAGTACATTTTTGAAAAGTGGTGTTGAATAAACCCACCTTCACAGAGCTCTCCGTCATATGATACACTGTACCCCGTAGGGCAGTTCTCACAGGTGTAAGAGCCCTCTGAGTTTAGACAGATCCCGTTGGCACAGGTAGACAGGGACTGGCACTCGTCAACATCTGGGCGAAACACACGCACAGACATGCATTGACACTGATCACTAAAAAGACTAAATGATATGTGGAAGAGATTCAGTTGCACAGGAGTTTTTAAATTGTGAGGTGACAAACCGCCCAGATGTGTTGAGTAAGTCTTCAACAGTTGTAACAGGACTAATGTTTTGTACTGAATGAGGAGCACAGCTGGAGATTGAGTTTACCTTCACACCTCTGCCGGTCTTGAGACAGTGTGTAGCCAGCCTTACATCTGGTACAGGTGTAGGATCCCTCCGTGTTGGCACACACGCCATCAAGACAGAAGCCACCCTGGGCACACTCATTCACATCTGGAAACAGACATATCATATTCACCAAAACCATGCAAACAAATTGCTACCGGTGTTTTTCAAAAACTGCAGTTAAATCATTAAACAGCCCATTTAGTACCTTCACATCTCAGTCCATCTGCAGATGGTCCGGACCCAGGCCTGCAGTTCTGGCAAGTGTAGGAACCTGCTGTGTTGATGCAAATTCCCGCAGGGCACACATTACCAGTTGCACACTCGTTGACATCTAACAAAAAGAAACAATTTGCGGACATTATACTGCTGCGGAGAGAGCTCCACAAGTTGAGAAGTATGCAGTGATGAGTTACGCCCAACAGCTCTAGATAATCCTTTGCAGACCTTCACAGGCTTCGCTGTCTGAGGTGACTTGGTAACCATGGTTACAGGTGCATTTGTGGGTGCCGTCCAGATTGATACAACGGCCGTGGAGACAAATTCCAGGAAGCACACACTCATCTACATCTGGAGGGAAGACACAGAGAAGACAAAGAAACGGGCTTTAAATATTAAGAAAAACGCTTTTAACTCTTTGTAGCCTTTTTTATAAAACATCAAATGTGCCACGACGCTTCTTTCGTAGCTTTGTGGAGAACTATTCACAGAGCTGTAAAGTCAATAATGTCTGTATGACCTTCTGACTGACAGTTACCTTGGCAAACATTGTTCGTTGAAAGTTCGTATCCTTGGAAACAGTCGCACCTAAAGGAGCCTTCTGTGTTGACACACCCACCACGGCTGCACACTGTTTGATTCAAGCACTCGTTTACATCTGGGGACAGAAGAAGTCAGGAGAGGACACAACGCATATGAGACGGGGATTTAAGGTTTCACCCTGACACAATTATACGGTGTGATTAAAGGGTCAGTTCATCCACATTAAAAGTCTCAGTCACTCTACCTCTGGTGGTATCTAGACATGCAGACATTGTTTCTGATTTCTGCCGCCACACCGATACAATGAAAGTAAATGGTGGTCAGTTGTGGTGCTCACAGCATTGAAAAAATATATTTAAAGCAATCAGCAGGAACATTTCTTTCCCAGTATGTCCCAGTTACTTTACATAATCTGGAGAAATCGCTGCCAGCTGTTGTTTTGGAGACAATTCTTGTTTTTGAAAGCAGTTCCAAATAAGTCTTTACAGCAAAAGAAACATTGCTGTTGAATTTTCGTTTTCATTTCTTTAGGCAGAAAGGCAACAATAACATACAAAGAAAGACGTGTATACAAAATAAGGGTTGCATCAGTAAAGGGGAAACAATTACAGCATGATTTGCGTGCAAATAACTGTAAAACAGCAGTCATTACATTACATCAGCGCCCAAACCTCATTCATGAAGGCCTTTTACTATTTGCAGCAGTAGCTGTCTTTTCCACATCGTGAGTCAGAACAGTTAACCCAGGAATTATATTAGTGGAAGACCTCATGCAGAATTAATGTTTTATAGTGGAATTTATCAACTGTTAACAATGGCAATTCTTCAGCTGAGGCGAAGGTGTGGGGAGAGAAAATCTGATTATGTGAGAGTAAGAGGCAGAGAATGAGACATTAAAAGAGGAAGAGAAAGAGGGGGAGAGGAAGGAAAAGTACTTGTCTGCAAAAGGAGGTGGAGAGAGGACGTGATAGAGATGCTGAAACCGAGAGCTCACACAGTGTAAACACAGCTAGAGAGTCACAGACTGGGTTTTGCTTGCCTAGCAGTGGGCACTGCCAGACGTCTGGCCCAATGCTTTGTTTCTGCAATCACCCGGCATCTCTCAGGCCTCCGCGATAAGCCCTGACAGGGGAATGGAGCTGTTTTCTCTATCACACCAGCAATTAGACTTATCCACGATTCGGCCAATTGGGCCCAAACAACTGTGCTACCGTCAATTGACTGGAGCAAACACTGGAAGCCCTGCGCTCATGTTGCCTGTTTTATGTGACTCTCGCAGCGCCAGATGTATACTGTGGGCCCGTTAACGCTGTCTCGGTGGATGTTCGGAGTAAAAATATTTACCTCCACTGTTATCCCCCATTTAAAGGTTTCCTCTCAGTTGCTATTTATACACCACATATTTACACAGAATGAATAATATTAGTGGACTCACAAACAGAAAGTAGCTGAAGTGGTGTTTTCTTTGGAGGCAAGGAAATCACGAGGCTTTAAATAAGTCGTCAGACTCACTGAGAAATCCATTAAAAAAAGAACTCAAGTGCATTTCCATATTTTCCACCCTCATTCTGTATTTCAGCTTTTCACATTTCTGGAATAATCACTCCGGGAGCTTAGGTTTCCAAACAAATTAGAGGGGTGCAAGGTCATAGAGAGGGGATGTGGTAAGTAACACCAGTCAGGCTCTTATGTAACCGGGCCACTTTCAGGGTGGGAGCTGCTAGCTTAAACACAACACACACAAAATGTAGTTTGTTGGCCATTGGTGTATTCAAATATAATATTCCACAGTTCAAAGTTTTTACAGCGGGCCACAGACAATCCTATGGGTGAGAGAATTTGTTTGCGTGTCGGGACCTCGTCATCGTCGGGAATTGATCCTTTGACCTTGTCATACATCTCCTGTGATTGCTCGGTCCTCTCACCCAGCCCAGCAGTGGTAATAAAGCCTCCGCTGGGCCCAACAGTACAGTGGCCAGAGCTCTCCAACAATAATACGCTGTTTGTTCAAGGCTGTGGCCAAGAGAAAATATTTGGACTCTCCCAAATTGAAGTATTATAAACAATCTTTTTACGGGGGCCAGTGATATCAAAATATCAGCAATAACACAGTGAATGTGTTTGAATAATATTGGGGATATGCAGAGGCTGCCGGGTGGAGGACTTGATATATTACACGTGGAAACACTGACTGGAGAGAGAGGGTGGAGGGTTGTGAAACAGCCCTGAAGTGGTCCACACTTGACATATAAAAATTCAATATAAAGTCTTTTTAAGCGTGAAATACAATTTATTTCATATAAGTTTAGTGAGCAGAGTGTCCCTTTGAGCAAAAAGCCACAATTCAGTGAAACTAATTCAGCTTGTGGTATTTGGTGAATTGTACTGCATCATAAGCTGTCAGCAAGTCATTAGGAGGAACGGCCCATTGCCATGGCGCCTTGGTTATTTTTTTGGTCTTCCCAACTGGGAGCAGCAGCTTTTGTCTACTTAAATGTTACCTAATACAGAAAGCTTTTACAGTGTCAGAGGGAAACCCAGCTTCTTTCCATGCAGTGGTCGGAAACACACGTAGGAGTTTGGGGAGTGGTGGTGTTGCTGCTGCTATGATGGGTGCGGGGGATGCCTTACCCACACATCTTTCATCGACAGGCCTGAAACCTGCGCTGCAGGCCTGGCACTGGAAGGAGCCCGGAGTGTTGACGCAGACACCGTTGGGACAGGAAATGGGATCTCTGCACTCATCTACATCTGCTCAGGGAGAAGGTTGGACAAAAAAATGTAATTCGTTGTTACTAAAACAATGTGCACACTTGAGGATGCACAAATGCTAATATAAACAAACACACAATCCCTCTGTCACAAACTGCATAGTTTTCTTCCTGGCTTCCATTAGAGGAAAATGTGTTTTGTTACTGGGCTACACATCTACTCATGGCAGCAAACAAATAGGCTTGGCTGAGATTGCGCTGTTATGTGAACTTTATGTGTGCGTAGGCGCCTGTGCATGCATGCATGTCACCTTCGCATTGGCCTCTCCAAGACTTGGCGTAGCCACTGTGGCATTCACAGGTGTACGATCCTTCTGTGTTGACGCATTCACCATTCTGGCACTTGTTGGGCATGCTGCACTCGTTAATGTCTGCCAGTTTGAATGAAAACCAAGGAGAATGGAAAAGAAAGTGACCATTGTGTTCCACAGTATTACAGTAATTAGGGCAGGATGCTTTTTAAATGAACAGTGCTGAAAGACAAGAACTTGCGCTGCTCTAACAGAGAGTCAGAAAGCTAACAGCCGCCTGTCGTAGCTTTCATTCATTGGAAACATTATGTTTCTTGCTGTCATTTGGGCTGTGTCTCACCTTGACAGAACTTCCTGTTCTGGGTGATCACCTGGCTGTAGCCACTGTGGCAATGACAGGTAAAGGATCCAAAGCTGTTTATACAGCGACCTTTCCCTCCGCATGGTTCCTCGTCACACTCATTCACATCTGCAATGGGAGACAGAGAAAGAAAGTAAAGGCAGAAGACAGAGAAGGTGAGTACAAGTGATCAAATGCAGCATTACATTGCAGTTCCATTTCACCGGCAGAGACTGTAAACTTTCCAAGCCCTGACTTTGGAGCTCTTCTGCTGCGCAGGCATTCCTCAGTGATGAGCCTGAGCCCAGTCGAGTAGAGCAGAGGCCTTCATCATGAGGTAAGGGATCACAGCAGCGTGGCAGCTCTTTGGATGGCCTGTAGGCTGTTGTCAGGCATCACAGAACAGGTCAACATAAACAAACGGATCTCTTTCATTTTGGCTCGCCTCATTTCTCAAAGCTTCTGTGCCGTGTAACGTTTGGTGTTGAGGACTTGCTTGCACAGAGATGATGACAGACAGAGCCACTGGAGCCTCTGGTGTCAGCATGTGTGTGTGTTTGCGTGCCCCTTCTTTCTGTTCGAGTGTCCCATCGTTACCCCTGTCCATCTCCCTCTCTCTCTCTCCCATCAATGCTTACCAATGCAGTTGGTCTGCAGTGCGCTGAGCTTGAATCCCGGCTCGCAGTTGCAGGTGTAGCCAGTCTGCACAGGAATACATTTCCCCTGGCCACATATGGTGGGAGTGGTGGCACACTTGTCAATGCCTACGAGAAGCCACAGAGAAGTGCACAGTCATTACTCAGAGGGCAGACAAGAACATTTTTGACCTAGGGTAACGTAACATTACGGACACTGTAAAAAGAAAAACTGCATTCCATTAACACATGTTGTTTTCCATCGGACCCCGTCTTGCTGTTTTATAGGTGAGGTCTTGGATGAGAGGACATGTTTTACAGCACTGTAGCGTTCTAACAGGTGGTATGGAGCTCTTACAAAGAGGTCAGCGAGGAGCAGGTCACGCGCAGTAAAGCCTGACATTAGTGCTGTTCTTGTCTTTTTCTGTCCAAATGGACTGTGAACAGACAGTGAACTGGGCCCCTCTGTCAGGTTAAGGAGGGAAAAGCTCACTACAGTATATCTTTCTCTGTAGGATTACTGTAAACTCTCCTCCCTATCACTCTTCCTCTCACTGTCTCCCAAACACACTTTAACACTGTCGTCCTCCTTTTTTTCATAAATCTGGCCTCTGTCAGCTCAGCAGAGCTTACCCTTCCAAGAGGCACACTCAGTCTTGATTTCTCGCCCGTTCACCCTCTGTGCTGTACGGCATCTTCAAGCCAAATTGGCTCTGGGAAAAAGGGTCAAATAAAAGCATAATACAAGCTCTCCCCGGTTTAACTCTGGGTAAGCCTGAAAAAATGTCTTATGAGATGTGCTGCTGTCTGCCAGCAGTTGACTGAGAGCATAAAAAGGGAAGAGTTATTGTGCATGGTCGTCCTACTGCTCCATACCACCTGGCAATTAGGCACTAGGGATTTTATATCCAGTGTTTAAAGGAATAACGTTGTTAAACACAGCCCCCACTTACTTCAATTCATCAACTTTTATTTCTTTTCATTTTGGACTCATGCAATGAAAACGAAAACGATGAAAAGTTTTCTTCAAGAATTCAAGGTAGCACTGAGTAATTGATAAACAAATGGTCATTTTGTGGGTGAAGTATTTAATATTTGTATTCTAATGTATGTTTTTTTACCTGTGGCTGAGCCTGTGTGGGTTGTGTCCTCTGAATCTGGACTCAAGTTGATGATGGAGGAGTCTGGAGAAGTTTCTGTGAAGACGGATCAAGACAGGGTGAGTGCGAACAGTGAACCACTAACACTGTGACCCATAGTAAATTCTCCTTCTCTACAAGCCATACGAGACACTGCTTGTTTTCCTAGCCACTACTGCCTCAGCTGTCACTCACAGGGCAGCTATGTAAAAATGATCTACTCTTTCCTTTCAGGCTAAAAATGGTACAACGACGACAATAAATCAAGTAGACTCATTGAATGTAGTCAACCTTCAGACTTTAATGTCAATGTTTTCGCTGGCGTGAGGGCAGAGCAGCATTGAGACAGCCACTGGCGTGAGCAATTCATAGAAAACACTGTCTGTGCCTGACTGAAACTACTATTAGCCCGTGAGCTTCGAGATCAAGCCACAAGAGGCATTAAACAACAGCGTTGAGGCAGTAGAGTTGTATGATCTGTATGTGTAAAGCCAAGAGACAAATACCTGGATATTTCAGTGGTGAGTCAGTCACAACAGCTGGCTAGAAAACAAGCAAATATGTCAAAGATTGTGGTTACATTTCATCAACATGCTCATCTTCATACAGTATGTCTGCTTGTGTCGTCGTATTCTGCACTAATTAGGTATGTGTCTCTACCAAAATGTGTTCTGAATAAGTTACATAATCATAACAAACCCTCCAGCTGAGATAGCTAGAGCATATCGTTGTAAGATAAACATTTCAAAAGTATGTGCCAAGAGGTTGACAGGGAGGGAGAACTTACCGGGCTCAGAATTTCCACATCTGCCACGAGACGGAAAGAAGAGGAAAAGTTTATCAGTAGCAAAAAAGTTGCCATTTTGTTCGTATTAACAAGTACCATGACTGACTACACGCAACATACACAACAGCCCATGTTTTCTTTAGGCACTTGTCTCGCAGCTTCGGAGGTCTTTATTTCTAATAAAACAAAGCTTATGGCACATTTATCCTTTATAAGCCAGACAGAGAAAGTAGTGCAGACTACCGGCCAAGGAAAAATGCAAAGAGAGAAAATAAAAGATATCTCTGATAATGAAGACAAACATCTCTAAATATTTACAGAATTGTCTCCTCACATAAATCAAAATGTCGTAGCTTTGCCAATAAAGTATCTCACGAGCATTAAATCAGGAAGATATATTTCCCTAAAATCCTGAGGATTTAGATGTATGGCCCGTGTGGATTACTTGTGTGCATTTCTGTGAAGCTCAGAGGGGTTTCAATTTGGTGAAAACATCCTGCTGATGTTTGAATTCTCGCAACAAATCTAATCCGTTAGCATCCTGTAGAGAAAGAAATCACTCGGGTGTCCTGCATTGTATATGTCACGGGTTGTGTTAAAAGTTAAATGTTTGGAGGCCTGAGTGCATAACATGTACAGAACATTCAGCGGCAGCAACTATCCATCGCTTTGTCCTTCAGAGTACAAATCTTAAAGTCAGCTTGGCAGAGATTGAATGTACCAAATATTTCATCCTCACCTTTCGGCTCTTGGGGTGTCTCTCTGTCTGGGGGAGAGGGATGGAGAGGCTGCTGTGGAGTCAGAGGGTACCGGGGTGCTTGTGGTGTCTCAGGGTACTCGGAGTACGGGGGTACTTGAGGCTGAGGGAAAGTGGGGCTCTGCTCCTCCTGTGACACTCCTGTGCTCTGCAGATCCTCTTCCCCCAGCTGTCTGTAAGAAATCTGCACATCAGAGCGCGAGTAGGTGTATCCGTGACCTGCTGGGCAGATCTCCTTGAAATGGTCTGAAGAGTAGGAAACACATAGCAGCGAACAATGAGCCAGAGTTTAATTGTGGCTCATATTTCTGTCTGATATTCATAGCAATGCCATAAGCCATCCGTGTAATATTGTTATGTTGAGCATGCTGTGCTTTACTGCGTGCTGTGAATGAGGGGGTCGAGTTTCGGGCTATTGCCGCAGAACTAGCTCGCTGGCAGGCCAGTGACAGCTGTCACAGCGAGCGACCAGCGAGGGGATTTGGAAAGATTTTGGGATATCTGCACACTGAAACAGACACAGCCATGCCAGTGAAGGGAAGAAGAGGATCATGTAATACTGACTGACCTTTGAACTCTCTGGTGTAGAGGCGTGTGAGTGAGAGGCTAATGGAGGATTGGCTGGCTAGATAAAAGGAGGGAGACTGCACCTCTTTGTGTCGGAGCCCAACAAACCTCAGCGATGGTGAATCCATTACAAGTGAGAAGCACTGTGTCCCCTACCTGACCTGAAAGCTGCAACTTTACGCCAAAAGAGTCTGGAATAGAGATATGAGTAATGACAGATACGCGGTTTGCTGTAAATGCAGGAAATGTGGATATGATAGGCTACTGAATGATGAATTTAAAGTGGAGGGAAATGGGGCTATATATGATGAGGAGCCACATCAGAGGGACTGCAGTAAATATGGAATGATAGTCAACGGACTCCTGTTACCAAGTCACAAGTAATGGGCCTGGCTGCTTGGTTCAGAACATGGCTCTAACAGCTTGTCAGGCCATACAAAAGCCAGAAAAATAATCAGAGGCTGTGTGTACTGTGTCAGTCCTGGCTGTGCAGCACCATGGAGGTCTGTGTGTCTGATATCTGATCTATGACAATCCCAATGAATCACTGGCCAGTACAGACACTCCATAAAACCAGCCTGTGTCTCTCAGAGACTTTGAAGATTAAATCAGTATGGAAAAAAAAAAGATGACAACTACTTCCCATGTTTCACTTGGCCAAGCAGTTTATTTCTGCTGTGAAGCATTGCCGGTCTATTAGTGGGGTTTCTCTCTGAGGGTTGGAGTGATAACACAAAACTGACTCCCACTATTATGTAGCCTCCAAAATATGAAAACGGTTATGTTTTTGGTCCTTTTCCACCCCAAACACTTTTGGTTATTTTGAACTGGTTTACAAGCCGGACAAAGAGCAGACTGAGAGGTACATATCACTTTCCTTGAGCTTTCACTACCATTGCTAGCACTTGCATAATAATACATGTGACATTTTTATATCCGCAAAAGCATCCCAGCAAATATTTCAGTTGAAACAGAAATGGAAGGGTTAGCTTGCAGATGGACGAGTTTTGTATTTAAAGGCACAATGAGTAGGATTTGTCGGTTGCGGTTTATAAACACAACACTCAAAGTTGGCCCCGGCTCCTCGGTTCAACGAGCGTTACGGTGCTTGCCAGCGGGTGAATGTCAACCCCAGATTCACTCTCGCTTTGGAACGAGCTTTGTCCATTATATTTGTGTTTTTCGGCATTGTGTCCGCCATAAACGTACATATAGCTTTCTATTCCAATCTGGCACCTGGTCATTTGTATAGGGTTATAGGTTGACGGCCAGAAATGTCCCCACCACTGCCTCACACTTCTAGTGAGTGATATGTGATGATGGAGGGATTCTTTTTGCATGAGTCTAGACAATAAAATCCTACTCTTTGTGCCTTTAAACATTGTAGTGTGTAGAGGTGAATTTAGGACACATGTGGCTAACTTTTGGTGGCTTTACCTGATCCCGGCAAAGGACAGCGATCACACCCAGGGCCCCAGGCCTTGCCCACCCGACTGCAGCAGCAGATCTGCTTGGTGATGTGATGAGCAAGCGGCAGAGAACATGTGCTTGCTGACAACGATCGGTAGCAGAATGCCCTCTGGTCAGACAAAGCCCTTTCCGCTGGGGAGAGAAGTTGATACGTTCATCTTATTCCAATACAATACATGAAAAATTGTCAAGAGCCTTAAATGATGTGTTGCAATACTTACAGACACAGTGGCTCCTGTCAGCGTCTAACATGAAGCCTAGTTTACACATGCACCTGTAGCTTCCTTTGGTGTTCAGACATTCAGCGTTCTTACAGAGGCCAGGCAGCTGGCACTCATTGATGTCTGTGAAATATGCAATACGTCAGTCATAGAGTATCTAGTACATTCTCATTATGGAAATATTATGAAGTCATGTTTTTGATTTGTTTTTTGAACTCACAATACACCCCTTAGCCAAACTTACAAGTATTGATTACAGATTTGGTGTACTGCATTTCAGATATACAGATATACGGATCCTTCATGGTTGCAGAACAGCAGAGATGATGTAAGGCTTTAGTAAATAATTTACACCTTGAAAGGTGACAAAATATTTCAATAGGTCATGTCGTCACCAGATGATGGGAGGTGATGAAATATGGAAACTTTCAGGTTTCACAATTGTGTGAAAGCAAAGAGGAGTGATGACATGAGGGAAACATATTAATTTGACCACTGTAAAGCAGGATGCACTCAATCATGTATAACCTTGTGACTTCAAGATATTATAAACTCTCAGGGCTGTAGTAACCTTGGCTTTGAAATCTGGACACTAACAGAGAAAATAGAAGAATGTTTTAGATTTTCTTCGACAGTATCTTTCCTTTACAGCGTCCAATAAGGTCAAAGCATCCTTTGCTTACGTCAATGAGTGAACGTTAAAGAGGTTTTTTTCCTCTGCCTGACCTGAACCATGTGCTGGAGTGATACAGTGGCCAGTGAAGTTTGCTTATTGCTCCAACAGCTCATGAGTCACTAAGCCAAATTAAGGCAAGCAAGCCAGTTAATGTGCCAGCCAGGAGCATAGGAGGACATATTTCAGGTGCTTAGTCAAGCGATCACACTGGGACCAGGTGAAGTTTGTTGTTCTACCGTGTTAAACAAAGAGTACATCATTAGGTCTTTTCCCATTGCTTTGACGACTGGAACCCGACAGCCTGCCACCACAGATTTTCCCAATCTTAATGAATCTGCTCTTGTTTTGTTGTTTTGCTTCCTGCTGGAAAAAGTGAGTTTATAAGGGATTGGGGCTGATAAATTCAGTAGACTGAAGCTAATCCAGAGAATGCCTCAATGTTGTATTTGTTGTTTGTTCTTTTCTATCTGTTGCCCTTTGTTTTTCCGTTTCTCTTCGCTCTTTTCTGTCTCTCTCAGAAGGAACTGGTTCTAAATCTGAAGATAATGCCAAAGCCTCTATGTTATGACAATATAAACAAGCCTGCATATCTGTTAGCAAAAGCAACCTGTTTGGATGAGCAAGGATGAGGCACATGCTGTTAAAACAATGACGCAGACCACAGATGTCATGCCTGCCTGTCCTGATGTGCACGCTCTACGGAGATAGGAACAACAATATTCTCATACAGGTACTGTGGGAGCTCGGGTTTAATTTAAGCAGCATGCTATCTGGTCAGAGTTCAGGTCAGCGTTGGGCTCAGCCTTCATCACATGGGGTCTTTAATCCATGGTTCAGTTGAGTCCCAGATTAGTGCTATTGTTACAGTCTGCTGCTGGGTTGATTGGGATTGAAACTGACTTCCATGACAACCTGTCTTGACCAGCACTAATCTCAACATCTATTTTGAATCTATGCTTGGTTGCTTTCATTGACAAATAGTCCTTGTGTGTGTCCATCAGCAGCTTTAATCATGGTTGTTTTTTATTGTCTAATGATACCTATTGATGACTGCAATACACCTAAGAAGTTTCCAAACTCCACATAAAGTGTCAGCCAGTCTGCTGCGACCTTACTTGACCTTGGCCACTCTTAACTTCTGGAAAAACCAATACTCACATAAACACCAGCAGAATTATTTATTGACGCTGTAAAGGAAATTGGCAGCATTACTCTCTAAATATGTATTGGCTGTTATGGCTAAAGGGAGTGTTTAGTGACTACTTTGAAAGTCTCAAACCAGACATAACTTAGTGAGCCAGAAATGCATCCATTCAGAAACTGTGAAGAGAGGGAATGCACATTCTCAAAATACAGCCAAAGCGTCCCCTTATTGGGAAAGTACATTTTCACAGGCCAATCCTTGCTTTATAACCTAATATGTTAAGGTCTCAACCTATTGACCCAGGCAGTATTCAATATGATGAATGTCAAATGTCAGTGTTTTTGAATTGTTAGGAGATTTTATTAAGTTGATCCAAAATGTCCAAAGAGTTATGTATGAAGTTAAATGCGTAATATGATTGCACATGTATCTATGTGTGCTTTCCATCACAGTTACAGATGGCCAATTTAGCTGACGTAGTTTCTGAGAAGCAGCTTCTGAAGATAAGGAATCATCTCTGAAGTCAGAGAGCAGCGTGTGGATTTGATAGGGCATATTATCATCACAGAAGGGTCAGGGGATGTCAAGCAGTAAATTATGCCTATTGCAAAATATGAGACAAGCTCTGATTTGTTCCAATAAAACGCACTGCAAATAGCTCAGTTTGGCAAGCTGGAAGCCACTCTGATAATAATGACAACATCCCAGAAAAATCAGGTTTTTGTCTCCTTAGCAGTTGCTGCAAGACCTGAAATTAAAAATAATTTTTCGGGAATGGAGTGGCAGCTGAACGGGACCGAAACTTTAAAGCACTCCAGTAAATATAACTGTCAGCTTTGCTTTTTTGGAACTCAAGACATGAGGAACATCTTGAAACAATCACAAAAGAAAAGCATGAATAATAGAAAGATACATTTCCACATGTGTTGGATAGTTGACACACTATTGGAAAAATAAGTGTGTCCTTGTCCACAGGTCTTTGTTTTTATTAGAATGTGTTTCCCAGCTCAATGATTACCTGAAAACACCTATGGTACTGTACTGTGCGGATCAGAAAACATGTTGAACTTGCTGAACCCAGATGAGGCCTGTTATAGATGTAGTCAAAGCTGTCCATTGAACCGTTATGTTGTTGCACTCCATAGGTTTCAGTAAGCTTTGCCTTTTGGATTGTGACACCATTAATCAAGTCATTGACCCAGCTCAAGTAGACTGTCAGAAAAGCAGCACTTCTATTTTGAAAGTGTCAGAGTCGGTTGCAATGTTCACGTTTTAAGCAGTGCATTTTTCCTGTGTCTTTCAACTGGGGTTTATTTGTTCATGTTGGCCAACTCCTGTGCTGTATACTAACACCAGCAACACATATAAATAGTCTGAATTCTCTAGTGGGAGACTGTCTACAGAGTTGACACTGTGGGTGGTTTTGTGGCTTCATGAACTACCAGCCAGCTCACAATTAGACACCTCTGGGATGCTGCAATAGGGGAAAATACAGTGTTTGCCTGGGAACAGTTTGTTTTTACATACAGATGGTTTGGTGAGGTGGCAGTTATACTGTTTTTTCTTCTGCTGGCACACATAGGGAGGCTGAGCAACAAACAGGTCTGCAACTAAAGCTCCCTTTTCAATAACTCAGAGAGCCACATTTACCATAATCACACTCTGCCGTACCATTCTCCACTCAGAACCCCAAAGACCAATTAAAACAGCAGCCCCAGGTGCTTATTGGCTGCTGAACTCTGACCGTGGACGAAGGATAATTGTACCCTTGACCTGGTTCTCATAGGGGCCAGACGTACAGCAAGGAATACTTTATGGAGCTCCCCAGGGCTCAATGTAAGCATGGAAATATATGGGCATTCACGTTTTTATCACATCCATGACATTATATTTAATATAACTCTGTTTGTTATGGGTAAGCTACCTATTAAAATATGCAGTTGTTTAATAATATAACATTAAAAAAAAAGATTGAACTACACATTCTCCAACATATTTTATAGCTTACCTTGACAGTGTGTGAGATTCATTTGTTTATACCCTTTGGAACATTCCACTTGTCCGTTTGCAATCACAGCATATGCTGCAAACAGAAAGAGAAAAGCACAGCTTTAGAGGAGCAAAATGATCTTTCAGTGCCTCTCTGTCACAAAGCATTGCATTTATCGCAGAGGGAGAAGAGGAACTCGGCTTTAGGAGGGGACCATATAACTTACAGATGTGTGCATCTTGGCGAGAGGGAAAATGAGGGGACTCACAGCAGGGCCTCGTGGGACTCCAGAGTGAATGTGTGGAAATGGATCCCCATCAACCTCATTTTTAAGACACCACTGCCATCCAGCAGAATGGAAGGATAACACTCGACGTCATTTATAATCATATTACTTATAACTCTACCTCAACCCCTAGGGACAGATGAAGGAAGTGCTTAGATCATAAATATGTTGAGGAAGCCTACGTGACAGCCCTGACCTTTATCATCAACAACAGTGCGAATCTACTTAAACAAGAGACTAATACTTTAACTGTGCACACTAGGAAGGATGATTGATGTACGGCTTGCACGAAGATGATTGGCTCGAAACGTCTTTCTGTTTGTTTTGCCAAAGTAATAAAAATCATGTGATGTGTGCTTCAGGTGTGTACATTAGGATTGCTGCAATGAATAGCCTATTGTGGCCATAGTGACATTAAAACATTATGCCATTACTTATTCGGCACGCCGTCAAGCCCCAGCGTGCGGCATTACATGTACACAGAGGTCAATGTGACTATCACATGGCAAAGAGAAAGTTTGTGTTTGACTGTCTGTATCTGTATGTTTGACAGAGAGATGGAGCAGGTGTGTATGAGGTTCTATAGGTTTCTAAACAGAGACAGGGCGATTATTAGTAGCAGATCTTTCCATGACATAAACTGAGGTGAAGAGTTTTGCTTCATATTGTGTTGAAAGGATGATTCAACCTCAGATTTTGGTGGGGAAATGTGTTTTTGGGTGAGGAAATCTCTACAAATAACGACGTAGTTATTAGCATGACGGAACTGTTTCTCACTGTTACAGCCTCTTCATATTACAGTCATAAATCAGACAACCTAAGCTTCAAGCTTCCTAATCCTGAAAGCCATGATTCTGTTTGGAACATAAACGCATTTGTTGAAAAGTTGTTTCTGCCAATATTTAAAAAACGAAATTTGGCAGCATATGTACAGCAAATGTACATCTTGGGGTTTTCAAATTCATAAACATGGATAGGTATTTTACTTTTCCAAAATATGATATGGTGGAATACAACTTCACATTCATTTTCACTTGCATCATCACCCAATGAGAGCAAACATATTGAGATATCATGGTATCCAACATTTCCCACTTACAAAAAGCAGGAACAAACGACAGTGATGACAATCCTTAGGATTGGCCAGAAAAAATAAGATTAATAAGATTACCAAAATACAGCATTGCTTTGAACTTGCTGCCACAACAACGATGGGTTGAAGACATGGGTTGACGCATGCAAGAAATACGGTCACAGCCCAGCCAGCAACGAAAACAGATCTCTTCCCTGGCAGAGTGCGCTGGGAAAAGGAGAAAGGTTGCTCTGTGTTTGTGACCAAAGCTCAAGAAAAACAGAGTGTTGATATCTCCAACTGAAAGGAAGATCCGGTCAGATGTAAATGGCTGGATGCCTGACTGCGGGCAAACAGGACCAGACGAGATCAGCCACCTACACCACCAGACATTATAGGCAAACACATACAATGAATATATGCTACGCCGCTATTTGTTTCAGAAGCTCAGTCGTTCATTTTCGAAACTGGAAATAATTAGGTACCACGTGGGTTGAGGTTCCAAACCCAGTGGCCATAAAAAAAATACTTTTAATACGTACAGGAAACCAACACAGCAATCCTGTAAACATCTAGCGTCAAAACCCAGCAATCAGTCATGAGTTTGTGTCATTTTCCCAGGAGTGACTGGAATGTGTGCCACATGGAGGCTTTGGGAACGCGGTCCTGGAAGCTGAGTTATGTTTTGGTCCTGCTGTGACCCAGTGGACCAGGCTGGGTCAATGTACCTGAGGGTTGTCAAAGCAGAAGTGGGTCAGCATGAAGGGGGCAATGGGAAAAAGGGGGGAACTGTGTCAAAGCAACGCCCCTGTTCCTGTCTGCCCACCTTTTCATCTTCCTCCGCACCCTCATAATCCCCCTTTCAGAGTAATGAGCTGTTGTGGTAGGGCCGTGGGCACGACCTCCTGCAGCGATGGGATCAGGGAAAGTCTGGCCTGAGTGACAGCAGGGCGCACATGCCAAGGGAAGCCCAGTGGGGGAGGTCCGGGTGTCTCAATAAAGCTTATTAGCAGGAAGGTGAGGACCTCTGCAGTCAGTAACAACTTCAACATGAATCTGAGAGGCAGCTCATTTCAAAACTTGAGAGAAAACATTGAGATGTTGTAAAAGTCTTGAGCTTTTAAGACCTTATTATGTAAGAATTACCGCACAGATATTAAGCAGTGATGTAAAGTTGGCATGATTCCACATATACCAGACACATTTACAGTATATGTTCGTAAAACTTTATTTGCATATGGGACCCAAGTTGGCTGATTGTATTCAACATTTCCTCATCTGCTTCCTGGACCTAAACATGCTTGTTATCAGAGTTCAGTTCAGTACGTCTTTATTGTTCCCTTAGGGCAATTTGTTTATAGAAAGGTTTAAAAACCAGCTGGTGAATCTTGCTGAAAGGTTGATAAAAAACCCTCCTACTGTACGTACAGTAATTACTAGATGCCTTGTGTAGGACGTATTTTATATAAGATACAAAGAGTTTTGGCTGTTGGAGTATTCGATTCATTTTAAGTTTGATAAAGTACTGAAGTTGTGTCTGAATCCAAGACTACTGTACCAGCAAATCAGAACCATGTCTTCTGAACATTTCCCTCAAGACAAGATGATAAACACCAGGTTTAGAAATCTGTGATAACTTGGCCAGGTATTTTGATTATTGTGCAAGAGGATTTATTCATGTGTCCGTTCTCATGCTTGTTTCTATAGTCATTTGTGTAGAAAACATGGAGATACACAGGCAGTGGCTTGCAAGAGTGAGCTCAAGCTGCGCATCATTAGTGTCGCCCTTGGTTACAAAGACTGTAGGCCCAGACTGGTCTGTATCCACAGACAGAAGCTTCCAATTGTCGTGTATCCATTTAGCCCTGTTCAACAAAAGACTTTATCACCCCTTACTAATTTATTTTCCATCTCCATTCAATGGTGTTGTGCATTCCACTGGCAACTGTTCAATAATATTTGCTTAAATTCCTTGACCTGAAAGTGTAATTCAAATTCCTTTTTGATAGATGTTGCTATCCTAAATTCGATCAGAATAAATCCCTCTTTTAAACATGAAAGTAAACATTGCTCCATGCAGAGCCCTGCTGAGGGTATTAAAATGAAGGGACAGCTTATGCAAAATGAGAGAGAAAGTAAAGAGAGAAGGAGGCAGGAGGCTGAGAACGGAGAGTTTATATTCAGATGGGTTCCTCGGCTGTACAGAAATCTTTAATTGCTAATTTGGTACAATCACACCGTAGACCACCCGGCCCGGGGGCTGTTCTTCTAAGATGATTGAGAGGTCTGGTCCATCAATCACAGGGCTCAGAGCCCTCCACCAGCTTCCCCAGGGAACTGCCTGGGAGGCAACCTCAGTGTTGGGCTTCTCCCCTTAACCGACTGGAAAACTTGAGAATGCGTGGGAGACGGAGGATGGAGGAGGGATTGATGCCATCCACAACACAGGAACAAGAGAAGTCGTAATTCATTGGGGGCAACTCTATAGGAAAACAACCAACACTAAAGCCAAGTCGTCCTCAGGACCCTTTCCAGCAATTTACTTTCTGACATGTCGCCACAGGACAGACCGGTGCCGCCGAGAGAAAACCAGGAGCAAGCAGAGCTCTTTAATCATCACGGAGGGTTTCAGGTCTTTTGAGTCTCAAAGATGGCAAAGCCATCCCTTCTTGGCCTTTGAGCCAATGCTTGATTGGAGCAAGCAGCTTAAAGGGAAGTCATTTGCTTTCAAAACAGAATGTCTCCTTGGCACGCGCCACATCTGCCATTCTGGCACGGTCCATATCACATGCCCTGTAAATGTCCCTGCCAGTGAAGCAAAGGCTAATCAGTTAGGACATGGGGGACTAATATCAACATCCTCCTGCTGATGCAGATATAGAAACAAAACCACTGTACAAGCTACAAATTATTTGCTCAATCATTAACAGTCTTAGTTGTGTGTGTATCATATTGGTATTACCATTCCACAGCACATGTGAAGCAACAAAAATGCTTTGATTAGATGATTTAATTTTAAAATCTGTACTCAAAAAATACTTTTCACGGTTCCTATTCACGAGAGTATGCATTTTACATCTCTGTTTGTAGTTTGACAATTTTGCTTAACGCCCTTCTCCAACATGCTGATGGCAATGGAACCCGCATCAAACACACATTTAAAACAGACCCACATTCCTCTATAATCTCCAACTCACTGCAGAAATATTAACCTCCTGGGCCGGTTCCAAAACGAGGCATGCCACGGTACATTCCCTATAAAAATGTGCTTAACTTTGCTTGTATCCAATTAAGAAAAGCAACACTAATTTCATATCCATCTGCCTCCAACTGGGATTAATGTCTCATAGTGGTTAGGTCTACTCAGCGCTGATTAGCCAGCTAATAGATTCCATCATTCTAGTTGTGAAGGGATAACACTAAGTCAACATCAATGAATCAAACGCTGTCAAAGAAATGTGACGTCTCTATATAATCACCATGAGAAGCTGCTGTGGAGCTGTTCCAATACATCTGTTCTCTTGCTGCCTGTTTCTGAGGCAAAGTCATCGCATCTCTGGGTTTTGTTGGTCATTAACAAGTATTTGTGTTTGATCAGCGCTAATAAAAAGTAATAAGTGCAGGCTTTGGCCCCTCGATGGATGTCAAATTTAATGTCCGGAGAATAGATGGGAGATTAGGGGGGGGATGAGTTCATGTGGGAGGATCTGTGGAGCCCCCTCCGTCTTTGCCTCATCTGACTTTTTTGATCTAAACCTCATGAAGAATAGTGTCCTCATTACAGAGACACAGAGAGGAAGGAGGGTGGGGGACAGACGGACAACTCCCTCAGATAGACGTGGAATAGAAAGCAGGGCAGTGCTAGAGCAGTCATGTCATGACGACCTTGATGACCCAGGGAAGTAGAGTTAGAGGAAGCCAAGGCTCCTGTGGGTGTGATGGTTACTTTAGGCCTTGGGGACGTCTGATCTGGGAAGCCTACCAGGCTCCGTGCCTCGCAGAAGGGGAGAGTCACAGAGAGGGAAGCTGCCCGGCAATGACAAATGGGGAGACCAACGGCTTGTGGAATTCCATTTTGCTAAGAAACTCACGGTGAGGGAGGGGCTCCGAGCACAATTATGAGTCGTGCCAGCACTACAGTATGGGTCAGTCTTGGACCACAGCAAATGGTCTCCAGTGGGCATGGGGAACCTCAGATTACTTTACTAATAGAAATGTACACTAACACTATCCTGGCTCTTTGCTCTTTAAGGCTAAACTTCCTCTCAGTTTCTGTCCTGTGCTACCAAATTTCCTCCTCATTCTCATTTTCACATGACTCAACAAGTCACTGGGTAGCAGTGGGAGGGGGCCTTTGACCCCCTGGTCCGATTTGGTATCGCAGCTGGTGTTAGCCCATCGCAAGAGTTTTCTAGATTGATTGGCGATTATTATATAAAAAACAGCTCTGCAAAAGTGCAGTGCTGTTTTTTTTCACGCCTCCTCCATCATCAGAACCAGAGGGACTGCAGTCTATTCTGGTTGATCTGGATCTCATTATGACCCAGGAATCCTCAGCATGTGACTTTTAAAAGCTCTGGCTCCTGAAGGCTCCGTCTCCCACTGAGATGGGACGTACTGGCATTCATGCTTCCATAAAGTCAGTCCTCCTTCACATACACACACAGACCCAAACATTACACACACATAATCTCATCCCTTATTGCCAAAGCAGTGACCTTGGTGTATATTAATAAATAATACCCAGCTATATAATTGTGTTAGCTTTGATGAAATGCATATACATTCACACACTTTACAAAGAGACACAACCAGACTGCAACAGCAATACCATCATGAGTCTATATTTGCATAAAGCACTGTGCTAAATATTAATTAATACTGTGCCAGTCACTATATTGACTGAGGTTCATGCAAATGTAGTGACAGAATGGGCATAGAATAGGTCAAGCTCAAGTAAATCTAGAAAGCATAGACTTACAAAAACAGAACTGACGCCATCATAGTATGTTGGCGTCATCTATAAATGCAATAAAGAAAATGAAGTAGCAAAGCTTCCTCTCAGTCAACTGTGCTTTTTGTAACCTGCTATAAACTGACCAATGGTAGCGTTACACCCCTAAATACAAACTGGGCTTTCATGACATCATTATCACATACTTAACAAGAGACACTGGAGACTCTTATAAAGCTATACAACTTTTCCCTACATTGCAAGCCTACAACTGACCCATTCACTATGAAATGAAAAAGGACAGCATCGTTTTTCAGGGGCTGTTGTCTCAGGTTATATATCATTCCTGTCAAACATGTCAGAAAGCATACATCTCGGCCAGTAAAGGAGGAATGCAGCTGATACACCTAGCCAAGTGTCTAAACTGAGAACAATAACACTCACAAGGAATTCAAAGCATTTCTCTTATTAAAGCTCCCTCCAAGACTTCTGGGACATACTACATGACTTCATTTTGCCTCTCTTTCATTCTCTCTATTCTCTCCTCCCTGCCTGCCTGCGTGTGACCTGGGACCCCAGGCTTACAGTATGTTGCCCCCTAAAACAACCGCAAAAATGATCGAATGGGGTATTCACTTTGTTTCTCCCCACAAACTTCAAAGGAGGGAAGGGGAAAACATCTGGGAGCCAAAAGAGATCGTGCCTGGGACTTAGGAATCTGGCATGCCAAGGGAGATAGAGAGTGGGAGAGAAAAGAATCGGCATCTATGCTACACGGAGAAGACAGAGAGGGATGATGTCTGCTTCTGATTAAGGTCCGGTCAGACGTTAAACAGGGTACGAAGACTGTGACAACCAGCTGACATCTGCGGGCATGGCCGTAACATGATTGTATGTGCGATTGCCAGGAAATTTCCCCACGTGCCATCGATGCTGCCTCCCCTGAGGCCATTAAAAACAAGTCCTGCACCAGTGCCGGGATATGATCACGCAATCCTAATAACACCCAGAGCTGTCAGTGTCTTCATCTACAGTGAAGGGTGTCACCACCCACCCTGCCTGCCGGCGTGCAACCACCCTGCTGCTGTTTCTCAAACCTACCGCAGCTCTGGCTGGGAAGCAGCTGAACTGCGGCTGTTCATTTCCTCTGTCAAGGCCGCGTTGGCTCGATCTGCCCCGCAGGGTGGGTGGCACTCCTGCCATGTTCTCATCTTAATGCTAAATGTGCTTTCATTTACATCCCGGTTTTGGTTTTATGGAAGCGAAAACAGCTTCATTCTCACAAGCGGGTGCAGGGCCAATCATACAGCACCTCAGAGGAGTTTAGAGTTTTAATTAAGGATGCTATTTCTTCATTCTCATCAGTAAACAGTATGGTTTAGGCCTGTGATAAATGCTGTAAAAGTATACAAAGCTGCTAAGGAATAACAGGTACCACTGACTAAACACCTTAATATACAGAACTATGAAAGTAGAGGCCAGCTGCGTCTTGTTGTTTTGAACCAATATGAATAACAGCACAAGAATACCAAGAGATCAACATACCAAAAGCACAACAGAAAATAATACCAACAGATTTAGACCAGATTAGAAATAGATTAGATTGTAGTCTGTAACGGAAAAGAGCGGAACAATAAATTGCTCAGATTTCATGGCTTTAGTCAGGAGGGCTTACCTGGTTTGGTTGGACACTTTTGGCACTTGTTGAGACCCCAGGAGGCGCCCACACTTCCACAGCAATCATCCTGTTTGGTCAGGCCTGGCAGAGGCTTGCCACACTACAACAACACACATCTGCGTTAAATCTAAGAAATGAGTTCTGAGAATGGGTGTTACATGTTTGTGCATGCATGCTTGTTTGTGTTCAAGTGTGTGTTGTTGGCAAGGGCAGAGTGTGTGTGAATACCTATCTGCAAGGACAGAGACATCTGAGACTAGTTAGCTGGAGGAGGACATAAGCACTGGGTCTCAAGAACAACTATGAACCTCTTGGCATGCCTTATTAAGGTACTTGGCTAATTGTGAAGATAGATTCCTATCAGACCTTACTTATTGGATTTTTGGCCAATAGAGATTTATGAAACTAAAGAGGCAACAGAGAGGACATTCTTCTGGAAAACACCAAACTGGCAGGAGAAGAGGGAAAACTACCGGCTCAAGCTTTTGTCTCTGGGACAGTTCTATTGGGGTTCTGAAAAATCATTGTGACTGTCTGAAGGGTTTAATTTCAAACTCTCTATGAAACCAGAGTAGAGAAAATGGGAGCTACAGATCCACACAAAAAAACTTGTTCAAGGAATAATGCTGGCAAAAACAACTCTACTGTAGATTCTTATGTTGTAGCAAGGCCATCGGGGGCGTAATGAATAATACGACAGGAAAATGCAAAATACTACGAAACTAAGATTACGAATATTATATGTCAAGGACTTTTATTGTGAAAGGTAAAAACGAAAAGAGATCTGGTTTGTGCTGCCTTTGACAAGGTTGAAAGGAATAACAAAGTTTGCCATCTTGGTTTGGACTACAGAGTCTCCGTGTTGTGATGTCTATATTTCACTACGTTACATCGGCGTTCTGTGTGAAAGTATTCATGACAAAAACAACAAATGTATTGACGTGAAAATTAATCCAGGTGTGGCGCCAAGCAAATATGTTGTATTAAGCCTTTGATTAGCCAATGTTATGCACTGCCACTTAAGTACTTCTCTTTTTTAACTTCTTTTTCCCTTTGATGCATGTCCGTTTTGACCTACATACATTTGTCTGACCATGCAAAGTACAGTAAATCTGTGAAGCGTGGAGGATTACATGGACTAGATTTCGAAACTTAACCTGTGTCCTCTGAATGCATCCAAACTCATAACATCTTGGGGAACTGATGGAACATGAGATGACCAAAGTGGTCAGAGCTCAGAAATCCTAGACTTGACATAAATGATAGTCACAGACCCACATCCTGTTTGAGACAGCAGCAATCAGAGAATGCAATGGGACGGTAACATAACGGTACCTGTTGTAAAACAACCCTTTCACTCACCTATGATGAGCTAGGATACACCAGGTGGATTACATCAGCTAGTGATGACAGTGCACATAGTGGGTTTTAATGACTTAACAAAATACCTGTCCGTCAACTGTTTCCTGAAAGCATCTTCCAACAGCTCCATTCTGACGGTTGTGCGGTCTGACGTGCCCATTCCCGTTGCCATTGGCGATTGGGTGCCTGTTGCTATGCTCACTGGTTGGTTCATGTTCATTCCCAGGCTGGGAGCGCTGCTGCACAGAGTGAGCCCCATCTGTGGTGGCCAGTCTCTGCCCAGGCTGGACCCGAGCTACTTGGTGGATCTGGACTTCTGCATCTGCAGGGTGCTGAATGTGGACGTTCACCAAGGATGGGTGGAGTGACACTAGAGAATGGAGAGATTCACAGTTTACTAAAGTTTATAGTTTCAAATTTTGGATAATGTAAGTGGAAGCATCCTCAGCAAAGGAATAAAAGCTGTATATACATCCTACAGAAGCTTGTTCAACGCAGACTTAGCTTGCTTCATCAACAAGTTATGACATGAGGAATTCCCCGCAATGAAGACACTCTTTAAATATGACAAAACAACAACAACAACACAAGAGCTTTGGATTATCTATTTCGTTTATCTGGTTTGAATCAAATCATCTTAAAGACCAAAAGCAGATTTGTTGAGGAGCTGAGAAGATGTTGCAATGTGGAGAATAAGCTCTTTTGTCCTTCTGACAGAGGGGAAGCATCTATCTTGAAGGAGTGCCAGGGTTTTTTCCCAGAATCCTAAGCCACTCTCATGAATCATAGTTGCACAGACAGATGGCAGCGAGAGTCCAAGGATAAGAATTCGACCTTATCAAGTGTCCAGGACATGAAACTGAGTGTATACGTACATACCGACACGAGGAATCATTTCTTTGTTGTGACTTGACAATACAGACATCGGACAAATTTCATTTAATTATGATTATTTGATTTGATTAAAAATGGAGGACGGAAGATTTCTTATTGGAATTTAAATTATCTAAGACCAAAGTTCTGCTTCTAGTTACTGTTAGACAGAGCAAGATGCTGAGCGAGACGCATGGAGGGAATTCAAAACGGATATCAGGAGAAATGGAAAGTGAGTAAATCTCTTATATTTAATCTTCATGATGTGGTCGTGGTCTGTTTCTAATTATCCCATCTGTTTGGAAAAACAGCATTGTGCGAACAATATGATGACTTCCACTTAGTCATCCATTAATTATTCAACTCAAAATAGAGTCTGACCTCCACTGCTGCCCAACAAATAAAGAGCACTACAGGATAACTTTGATAATCAGGAGAAGCCGAGGAATTGACAAAGAATAAAGGCCCCTGTCACACCAGCATTTGAAAAAGTCGAACCCTCCTCTGTTAGAGTATACATTACTTTACAAAAGAGGAATGGTTAGCAGACTCTGTAAAGTAAAAAATGAAACAGGAGACGAGCTGGTAGCTAAATGACAGTCTTACTGAACTTCCTTTCCCCTCTTCATTATCTACAATTCCCAGAACAAAATGCAGGGGGGTGTAAACAGTAAAGCACAGAGAAAATTGTAAATTTAAACTGAATAGTGCTAGCCTGTTAATGGCTTGCTCACCAGCTACAGTAGTTTGACAAAGTTTCCTACAAGTAGTCACTATGGGTGACTACTATGGGCAGCAGTAGCACCGGACCCTTATGGACCCCTTGGGCACGAATAATATAATAGCTGCCCACTGCTCCTAATACAAGTTGGGTCTAAATGTCACTGTGTGCTGTGTACATGTGTGTAACCATTAAAAGAGGCTTCAAAATCCTCAATTTCCATTTATGCCTTAAAGGGACAGTTCACCCCAAAATCCAAAAATACCTCCTACCTGTAGAGTTATTATCAATCTAGATTGTTTTGGTGTGAGTTGCAGAGTGTTAGAGATATCGGAGAGATGTCTGCCTTCTCTCGAATATAATAGAACTAGATGGCACTTGGCTTGTTGTGCTCAAAGCGCCAACAAATATATATTTGAAAAACTCAAGAGCAATGTCTCTTTCCCAAAACCATAACCCGGTTACTCAAGATAATCTACAGACCTTGTTGTGAGCAGTTTCAAGTAGGAACTATTTTATTTCTACCAAACTACAGCTGCCAGCTGGTGAACACCTCTTGTCCATGAGTAAATGCATGCTTCCTTCTGCGCAGTGATACGGTTGGTGCTTTTGCAAAAGTATTTTTTGCACCAGCAAACCTTTTAAAGAAGTCAGTGGGAGGTCAAAGTCTGCCATTCCATCGGCCATAGTGCGGCGGTATTACCTTGCTGATTGGACAGCGGTAGAGTGTACATGGAGTGGGAGGGAGATTTTGGTCCCTGGTGGCTGGCATCCTTGTGGCTGTGAGGGGTGGGTCTGGCAGGAGGTGGGGCTGGCAGGTGGCAAAACTTCCCAGTTGAGTTTGAAGGACACCAGCACATGTCCCTGCCGATGCATCGGCCTCCATTAAGACAGGGTATCTGACAGAAAACTGCAGAGATGAGGAAGACAGAAACAGGGGTGAGTGCTTCAGAGCTACAGAGAAAAAGTGAAAAATTTGTGAGCGTACACAACACGACACATTTAATTGCACAGATTTATGCATCCTCATTAGTAGGATCCAGTAATACAAAACAGAAGGGGTAGTTCTAATAGGAAAGGCATGTGCAGTGGCTTCATTTGGACAAACTTTTTTTGTTGTTAGCAATGGGCATGCCGTTCTTTACTTTGGCCCCACCATTTTCAACTTTGTCCTCATGCTGCACCTCCTTCATTGGCATGTTTTGCCTCACTTAAGTGATAACATACTTCTGTGCGTGGTGATGAGTGATGATTCATCCAGTAATAAAATAGAAAAAATAACATGTGCATGGATATCTGTATGGAACACTTGCTTAACTGGCAGCGGGAAAACAACGCAAATTGCCAATCAAACTATCAAATCTTGGATACAATTTCAAAGGCAGGCAACTGGCTCTTCACCGTATAAGTAAATTAAATCCCAAAACATGTTCAGTGTACAGTTTGATTTATGTTTGCAATTTACCATGGGGAGAGAAAGAGTGGAAGGGCCGGCACTGGCCAGATGCTGTTTGACAGTATTGCTTTCACAGCCCTTTCACTGGCCTTATCTTTTGCCATATGGGATGGATGCCAGCCCAGCACCCACATACCTGGGCCTGCTCCCATCTACAGATTTGCTCTTACCTGACCTCCCCTAACTCAAAACATCAAAGACTATAAAGTGAAAAAAATCTATCCAACCGTGACGAATAAGAAAAGAACCAACCTTTTTTATCACAAAGGATAAAAAGGTGAAGCGCTGCACCTTTCTGGCTCAGCAGCACCACACACTGCAAATATAGGACTGCTTTACAAGACAGCTAGTGATGGAAACATGCTGCGAGCTGCATCCTCTCTGTCTCATTGAACAGACAGACAGTAACACACTAACAGGGTGCAAACAGGGAGCAGAGAGAGATTTAGGGAATGAGCTACCTGTCACATAGCATTAACAACATTGAGACTGGAGGAGGAAGAGAGGGAGCGATGGAATAAGAATAGAAGAGTAACAGACAGACAGTGAATGAAAAGGATTAAGAGAGGAGAATATGAATAGATTGAAAACAGATAAGAGACAACAATGGAGAGAGAGAAAGAGGGAATAAGCAAAGCGAGTGGAAAGACAGACACAGAGAGAGAGGTCGGTGTCCACACACACAGGAAGGACTCCTGTGATTAGACATGCTGGCTAAATTATCAGCTCAAGGAGGCTAACAAATCCTCTCAATGTGGGATGCAGGTCTGCACTGGTCTTTATCAGGCTAGTCCCACCCCGGCATGAGGCAGGAACTATTCTTAGCCAACAACCTACTGTTGACTCTGCGCACAACTGTCTGCCTATCTGTCTGTCCATTTAACAACCTCAAACAAGCAAACAGACACGTACACACTTCTCACCCAATAAACGGACTTCTACCCAATCTAATATCAGGCTTTAAAGTAAATGTTGTGACCAGGGTGCGTAGAAGGGGGCTTGTTATAATTATCCAGCCCGATTTTACTGCACCGTGTAGGGAACATAACAACAGCATGAGATAACTGTTTGCTGTCCACTTGACATTCCTTGACGAACACGCACACTCAAGCAATAACAGGATGCAAGTTAAATGGAAAGCAATCTCTTTTTAACACACTCTTTAACAAACGCTTTTGCGTAATGAAGGGAGATTTCTCGAGAATGAAAAAGGGGCATAAAAACAAACCCGCTGCTCAGAGAGATGCCAGGAATGTAATCTTGGGGGAAGGCCTCTGCCAGGACGCTGAAGTGTTTGGAATATCTACGCCATGTTCCAAAACCCCATTAATGGGCACATCAATCTGCAACATCAACCTGTTTATATATTCATAAGTCAGCTAGGTCCTCCCCAAAGAGCCTAGTGCACTTAAGTAAAGGTTGGTTGCATGTTTGTGCGCCTGGTTGAGTTTGTATTTATCTGAGTTGTGACTGTAAAGGGTTTGTATGTGTATGTGTGTGGTATGTGCCACTCTAATCCAAAAGTAGTAATTAGTCTGAGCCTCATCTGAACCCTTAAAACTAAGAAACTAAGAAACATGGCGGGGTACGACCCTACCCTTGGCATTGACCGCCCCTTTCCTTCCCATGGACACTCCTGTGTGAATTCGGAGCAAAGCCCTCAGGATAAATGGAAGGTTTATTGTAATCCCTATAAAATCCTGTTCATGCTGCTACTCTTTCTCTGTTTCTGCCTCTCCTTCTCCTCTTTCATTCGTTCCTGCTCTCCCAGGGAGCATGTAAAATGGTTAACGGCGGGGCCAACCGCGAGGTGTAAACCGCAAAGAGATGAGGCTAAGTGTTGGGAGCGTGGGACCACCAGCTCCACGTGTGTGTGTGCGAGGGGGAGATTAGCCCCCTATTACAGAGCCCAATTTTAATCTGGTCACCCCCATCTCTCCCGCTTTCCCTGTGTCTATTTCTCTTTGACAGTGAGAGTTTTTAGCGTAGCTCTCAGCTTTAATCTCCACCACTCTACCTCTTCTTTGAGGTTGATATTCAGAACCGACAGCATGCCACTGGGAACCCATTTTGTCAAGCTCACCCCATAAAAAAAGGAATGAGAAAGTAGGATGGAGAAACAGGGGAAGTGTGTGAGTATCAGAAAGCAAGCAAGAGAGGAGAGAGGAGAAGAGAATAGGAAGGATGACAAGCAGACAAGACAGATAAAGGTTAATGATAATCAGAGGCCCCAGAGATGTCACTCACAGAGTCTGAAGCCCTGGTTCTTTGGCTGCTGCTGTTGCTGCTGCTGCTGCTGCTGGTGTGAGTTCTCGCTGTAGACCGTGGTCATGTCTCCCTTCTCACAGCTGTTGTAGCAACGCCCGCCGCTGCACACCCTGCGGCACAGCATGGGCGTGAAGACGATCTTAATGCGGTCCAAGTTGGAGGTGAGGTTGGCCCCTGGAAAACACACACATACCTGGGTTAGGAGGAGCAGCAGCAGAGAAGAGCTGGAGACGAGCTGCATCCTTCCTTCTTCAGCCTCACTGTGACACACTCCCATTCTGGGCAAAGGGAGGTTTATAAGTGTGCGAGGGTGTGTGCTGACGGCTGGGCAGTGGCACGCTGCAGCTGAATGAGCGATGCGCAACAGGCCAGCAAATAGGGGGAAAGAATACTATTAGGTATCGGGCTAGCTTCCAAGCCCTTTATCTTTTGGCGAAGGTGTTTTGGATGTGTATATGTGTAAAGGAGACAAAGAGAGCTTGAGTGCAAGTTAACATTGTGTAATGGTGGGAATCTGTTCAACAGCCGTTGCTGTGGTACAGGGCGAAAAAACAAGAGAAGCTTGAACAGCAGACAGCTGTGTGTGCTGGATGGTGGATCAGAGGAAGATGAAGTAAGAGGAGTATAAAAAATTAGGAAAGACAAAATCACATTTCTTTTTGTTGTGGATAGAGGCGCCAGGGTTCAGTGCCTGTCATGTCAGAGAGGTGACAGGGCGTATTCCCAAAGATATCAAAGCATTAACACACAACCCACACACTGCTCACACTCCTGTCGAGCAGATTGTGGACCAGCAGAGCACACACACACACACACACACACACACACACACACACACACACACACACACACACACACACACAGACACAGACACACACACACACACACACACACACACACACGCACACACATGCACACACACGCACACACACACACACTATATGCAGCTTTTATATCAAATGTGTGTCTGTCTGTCTGGTGTGATGCAGACTACAGAAGGGGGTGGGGTGGGTGGACAGTGGGAGAAGGAAAGTGCAGGCTGGGAAGCTGCCAATTTTTTTTTCTTGTGGCTAATGTTCCATTCAACGATGACACCATACATGTGTTAATTGAGCCACAATGTTTGTTTTGACGTGGCTAAGGAGAGTGGAAATGTTGAGTATGCATGTGAAGTGACAACAGATCCAAGTGTATTCATTTCATAGCGTGTAATAGATACTGTATGTCTTTTGTTCTTACCTGCTGGTAATAATGCATTGTTGAACTGCCCGTGCTGCTGGCTGTTGCTGGTAGGCCTGTGAGTATTATAGTGCCCATTGCTATGCCCATTTCTGTGTCCGGGCCTGTTCCTGTGCTCACTGCCGTGGCCGTTAACGTAGCCGCTGCCGCTGGGTAGAGCGTTGGAGGTTATAGGCCCAGAGGATGATGGATAACGTTTCACAGTGCGGGAGGTCCCAGTCTGCTGAGGGGAGGAGTCAGGGGGTCCCCGTCTCACTTGGGTCCTGTCATTCACATCACAAGACCATAAACATATGACCTCAGGAAAACGTTAATAGCCCACACGTATATACACTCACAAAGAAACACCCATCAGCAACGTATGCGCATCACCGTGAAATCTATTTAACCGTGGTCAGTGTGTGCAACAGAAAATAATATTCCATGCTCACTTAGGTCATAGCTTTGCTTAATTGATTTTATAGATGCGACACAATGATTTGGAAATCTTTTTGTTTTAATCAAATTAATAATACCATATCATTCTTTAAGCAAATAAAGAGTTTCTCAACACATCTGCTGTAAGTCACAGAGCCGTGACCCTCACTAATTGATGTAAAGATTCTGTTTGACATTAAAGACATTTTGCAAGAGAAGATTTTTTCGCCACTGAATAACACAAAATAAAGGCTCAGGCAACAAAAGGAATAGGACGTCCCAGTTTGTGTGTGGCTGGTCTGCCTCGGAGAAAAGTGTGTGATTAAACACATTAGATCTCTCCATCTACAAAACCTTTCCATCACCCACTGTGTCTGCCTGACTAGATTATGAACTCCCTGTTCTGTCTGACTGTGGCCAACCAGGGAGTAACATCCTGAGTGTTGCGCCGGGCTGGAGGAAGTATTAAAACTAGGGTCGAAGAACAAAGCTTGTCCAGGGCTGCGAGGGCCACGTTTTTTCACCGGTGAGCATTTGATTTGGGTCAATTACTGAGCCTGTGTTGTACGACCTAGAAGTTGAGCTCATGTGTGCGACCTGGGGGAGGCGTGTGCCTCTCAGACAGACGGCCTATGTTGGCTCTGGGGGTGTGCTGGGATTCAGCCCTGCAAAAAACATCTGGATCCCACTGATCTGCCCAGACAGACAGCCAGTCAGCAGAGCAAGACAAAGATGAACCATGTCGGGTAGATCAGAGGAACAGTTCTACAAAGCACACCTGTGGCCCTGTAAGGTAATCGAGGCTGTAATCAAACCCCAAATGAGGATATAAACCATGCATTAACATTTATTACATGTGGTTTTTAGCCACACACCACGTATTTACACACTGAATCAGCTCTGTCGACCCACAGACGCACAGTGATAATCAGGCAAATAAACACATGTGTGCAGCTGCACAAAAATGCCTACGTGTACACACACACACACACGCACACACACACACACGCACCCTGTTCCAGCTGTGCTAGGTGTAGCACAAGCCCATGCATGTCTCTTTATTCACAAACCACATTCCTGTTGCCAAGGGGATCAGGACACTAAATGAAAAGGGGAAAAGGGAGACAAACATTTGATAATGGTGTCTCACGTCATCTTTTCGAAAGACGACAGGCAGCACCTATGTCTGACAGCTGCTGACCCAGATCCTGAATCTCTAGGGCGCGTCCCGGGATAGGATGTGACACGGGGAAACAAGAGGTGCTGGTGTCAAGGTGGTAAGGACTTACAGGAGGTGGCTATCCCAGCTACACTATCCACTCCAACTAATGATTGGGTTTTTCCACCGCTAACAGTGACACCTGGCCTGCAAGCATCCTGCCTCACTTCCTAGGCTTTAGACAGATGTTGCTCTTTCTGTCTCTCTCACTTTCAATGGCAAAGTGACTTCCTCCCATAATGAGCTCACCGCTGCCCTCTCTGCCTGCAGAGCAGGGGGCGGCGAGGGCAAGCACGACTCACTCTGCACGTTTGATGTCATTATTAGGAACTTCAAGGCCTCGGCAGTCCAAGGAGGAACCATTCCCCCGCCTTGTTCTGGGTGACTTGAAAGCAATTTTAAAGACCTCTGCCAAGATTGCACACAGACAGATGGAAGAAATGTTTTGTGTATCAAATGATGGCCATACAGTTTTAATTAAATAACTGATGGTGCTGATAAGAGAGCTGCTGAATGAGCATATGCTATAAAGACAGAATAGAGGCAAAAATAAATGATTGGGAAAAATAAATTGAATTAATAAAATGTGTCTGTCATTCAGTCTTCAGATCTAAGTGAACTAAAAGGGCACTTGGAAAGCGCGGACCTCCACCAAGACCGTATCTATAAGTGAAAAACAATGCCCGTATCCGCCCAGTGATTCAGATTCGCTCCAAAATGTAATGGGTTCTTCTTTGGCAAATACTACACCCTTCCATAAAGTTTCATGAAAATTTGTCAGCAGGATTAGCTGACAAAAACACAAAAACATAACCTCCTTGGCGAAGGTAATCCGTTAATTAAATACATTATGGCAAAAAAAAAAAAGCATTATGGACACCCATGATGTTGAAATCATGAGGCCAAATAATTTAGACACTTTGATTACATTAGGGAGATTCATTTGCATACAGTCCGATGCTTAACAGGGTCTAGGACATGACACGTATTATTTTAAGTCCAGAACATGTGCTCAATAATTACATTCAAAGTGAAACATTACATTTTTCTAAAACGATAAGTCTCGGTCCAAACATTTGATCAAAGCGTCAATTTATATCTGATAGCAACGGAGGCCTCCAACTAAGACATAAAGCCGTTGGCGCTGTCCACTTCCACTTATTTCACATGTACAGAAAGCAATTAAAACCAAATTTAAGGAAATTACATATTACAGTGACGGCCAAGAGTATACACTGTGCATGAAACAACTGTACCGCTTCCAATGCGTTGCAAAAGTATTATTTGGCACTCAGTTGCTATATATCTTTGAACTTATCACAGCATTACGACTTGTGAATCTAAGCTTGACAGGCAGCATGAATGGCAGTTCCAGCCGCGCCTCTTCTCGATCCAGATGAGTTGGAGAGGGGGCAGTTTTGGAGCACAAACAGCTCACAGTCAAGTCAGGACCAAGAACTGGATGACACTCAAAACGGCTCCAAACCCTATGATCTCTGGGCTTCTGCTGATGCTGTACACAAAACCCGATGAATTACACTGCCAAGCAAAATGCTAGGTGTACTTTGAAGTTTTGATGAGTGTGTTGGGGGAGGGGGGGGGGGGGGAAGAAATTCAGTTAGGAGGCTTTGTTTAAGTGCCAGGAAAGCGGCTTGGAAAACACCACTTCCAATCATCCCAGTGGTGACTGTGTTGTTTTTGTGTGTTGCCCACTGGGAAACGGGAGCCTCTTAAAAAGACAGGGAAATTCTGGATTTATCTGATAATCCGGTTCACCCAAAACATTCACACACAGTGACCAAACCATCTCCGTAGCCCACTCTGCATGACGATGCCAGAACTGTGTTTATGTGAAGCACTGCACAGTAACGTGTGGGCCACAGCTGATTCATTCACAAACAGTTCAGCCTTCTCTCACTACATCTCCATATGAAATAAAGTATATTTGTCAGTTACAACTGAATGTATTTCAGACGGAGAGCCTAGCTTTTTCTGGGCTTAGAATGCTAAGTAGGTTGGAAAGGATTGTGATATTAAATGGTTTTTCACCGGCCCTCTCAGGCTGTGGCTCAGCACAAGTCTACCTTCACAAAGCTCATTTTTCATTTTGATTTGTTTGAGAATTCCAAAGTCTGAACCCACATCTAATGGCCTCGGATTGTTGGCTTATGGCAGCTAATGCAGAAAATAGACTGATATGAAGAGCGTCTCTGGTTGTTGGATGGAGCCATTTGGCTTTGTACAGACTGTCTAAACAAGACCGTCTGACAGCAGGCAGAGGTGTCTGGCATGAGCACCCTAGTCTGGGTCACACCGCTCAACCCGGTAGCTTCCAGCCTTGTCACTGTCTCAGTTCTCTTTGAGTTGGACTGGACATGACCTTCAGAGTGACGAGGGGGCAAACCTAAGGAATCATCAGTAGGTTTACGACCACAAGACTCGCTCTATCCTCCTGGGGAAAATCAAGCCATTATTCTTTTTATTTAAACAAAATGTTTAATGGCTCCATTTACCTCTTTCCAACGTGGAGCGTCATCCAAAAAACCCTATTACGTAAGAACTACACATAATTAGGGCAATTTGAAGGCTACTTGGTAAATGGGGAAGTAAATGACGGTCATCAGAGACCAAGTGTAAATCAGAGTTTACCCACATTCATCTCATTCAGGGAAAGCATTAAAGGTCCATTGTTCATTTCAAAGCTTGCGCTCGGACATGCGGATCATCAGTCTAACTGAAGGGAACGGCAGAAATCGGAAAAAAAAAAAGTGTGCATACAGCAGCTAAAACAATGAAATCTTTGTACTGCTCGACCACTGCAAACACTGTTGGCAACAAAGGAAGGGGAGATTTATGAGTGAATTTCAACATGCACTTTTGCCTATGAGCGGTGCAGAGCACTGTGTGAGGAGTACACACTTATTATGGATGCAACAAAGCACATTGACCCTGTTCCAATTCCTTTTAAGCATTCCCTACCAACTAACAGTTAACCATGCAGCCCTTTTTAAGAGGAGGCACTGAGAAACTGAGAAACACCTTGAAAATGGACAGAGATAATGTATCTGTCTGCTCTTGGTTTTAAAGTTGAGACTGTCAAGAGAGAGATATTTTTCGGCAAGAAGCTCAACAACAGATGGTGCTCCACATTTCACAGACTAAATCTTGCAGACAAGGAAGAAGAGTGCAGACTGTTGAAACTAGTCCCATGAGGTGTTATTCAAGAGCATTAGCAAAGACATACACACTTGACTCTTGTTCATGTTTTGCTATTCAAAGCCCAATAGTGTTATGAATCTCTGTGACGTCCAAGAGATTAACTATGATGTAGCTAGGAAAAAAGAAAACATTCCAGATTAGCAGCACCGATATTATCATAGGTTGACTAGGATTCCTGTTCCAAGTATGACTTGTTTGCTTCAGAATTTAATTTGGCAAAAAGTCATCTTTTATAAATCTGATATTTGATAAGCAATGAATTACTAATTGGATATTTTAAGTCTATGTTGTCCTTACTTTGAGAGGAAAGGGTTGTTTTCCCATGTTTGATCTAGCTCCCAGGGCTCCCAGGCCAAGAGGGAAGAAGTATAATTCAGAATTTGGTCCATCTTAACAGCCTTGGTATATTTTAGGAGGTGAAAGAAGTCGTTGCGGGCTGAGAAAGAATCAATCCTCTCCTACCCACCCAGTCAGTGCACCAAACCATCTGTACCACCAGTGGTCAAAACCCCACTGTGGTCACACAACTCATTCCTCAGGCTTTATGCAGAACGGCCTCAACCGTTCATCATTCGCCACTGAGGTCCCTGTGTGTTTCTTTCAATAAAATCCTGAGGTTTGAACCTAAGCATGCACCAGTACATATAATATCAAACCCCAGGGGCATTTTCATTATGCTGTTGTTGTGTGTTCCTCATAGCAACATGCTCATTCAACGGCATGGTGGTGAAGTTTTTGTTCGTTTTGAAAATGTAAAAATAACTCGACACCAGCCTCTGTCATATGAAAGTCACCCTAAATTACAGCTTTTTGTGAATGTTTAATCTCCGGCAGTTAATGTTTAACTTCCACTGGCTACTCTCACAAGATGTTTTTCAAAAGAATTGTAAAGCTTTGCATCACATTGTTAAAATTCACTGTAAACCTTGTTGTTGACATTTTGTTTGAAAGAAATAGTTTCACATTTTGGGGAATACACTTGTTTTCTTTCTTGCAGAGAGTTAAATGAGAAGATTGATACCAAGAAAATAAGCATATTTCCCAAAATGTTGAATTGTTTATTTAAATAGCCTGATTATACAGTGTATATATACATATATATATGTATATATACATATATATATATGTGTGTGGCTTATATTCGAGTATCTACTGGGACACATAGATGTGCTGTGTACTTTGATTTCACATAAGAGAGGTGATAAGATGTTAAAAATAAAACAACGTTTCAGTACGGCACCACAAGAGCAGCAATGAACGGGTCACATTTAAAAAGAAATGTATGAGCAAACAATGTATTCTTGGATACATGAATAATGAATGAATAATGTCATCTCAGTGAATAGTCAGAATACACAAACTACAGATACAATGATAACATTTTGATCGAATGCTCCATGGACATTCATTTAACATTGCAAGTAGTCCAATGTGTCCGATACTATAAACTAGAAATAACAGGAACACTCCTAGTCATAAAAACATTCGCAGCGCTTTAACAATAAGCTCCTTTCTACCAAAACACGGAGGACATGTTCTTCTCATATACATGGCTGCATAAGGCCAAACATCAGTGAACAATTAAAGCCCAGTCACTCTTTGATAACATCTCTAGTCATTATGACTTGGATGATTGTCGGTCCTGGCAGAATATTTCCCCTTATGAAAATCTGGGTGTGTCTGAGGGCTTATCGCACCAGCCACTGAGGCTGGATTAAATCATGTTCTCTCTGTCTGGACGGCCTTCCAGGAATCCTGCTAGTAGCAGCCAGAGCCTGGGTGAAATGAATTATTGTGGGGTTGGATTGATTCAGAAAGCTTTTTCTGTTTTCCCGCCTCAGGGGATGAAGCTTATATTAGAGCAATAACTGGGCCTAGTACAGAATTGAAAGCAGCAAAGGTTCTCGAGAAATTGATTTAGCAAAGGCTATTATTTGAATCAATCAAAGTGCTACACACACAAATGAGGAGATAAGTTACACTTAATTTTATAGGTTTAACTTCCCTTACCGCCTGCATGGAAATAGATTATCTGTAAAATTGACCTCATTGCGGTTTTCAGACACTACATGATCAAAACATATGTCTACTGCCCTTTACTTAATCACAGGCCAAAATCTGTGAAATAAACAGTTTCCTTTTCCTCTCCGGGGGGCCTGTAGCAGTGCCAACCTGTCTGTTTTCACCTCAGCGTTTATAAAGTGAGGTATTAAGCTCTAAGAAATCCAGAAAGTCCTGATTCTGGATGGAAGCAAAGCAGTGCGGTTGGGTCGGTTCAGGGGCCCGAATCAAAAAGCCTGGAGACATGGTGAGCTGAGAGGCTATTCAATACTCTCCAGTTTATTGTAGTTGCTCTGATCATTCACTTAGTGGAATGCCACAAGACAGGTCAGCAGGAAGAGCCATTACAAAGTGCTGACTGAGACTATGCCTACGCTGTCACGTGTCAGACCGCTCTGACAATAAGCCAAAGATGGTCTCCAATAAGGGAAGTGATTGTGGGAAACTTTGAACCGGTCTGTAACATTGGTTTGAAAAGCAATAAAACCTTTACCAGAGGTTAACGGAGAACACAAGGGAAAAATGCAGACATGAAGAAGGAAAGTTGAGTTTTGACATCTGTATATGAAAGCAGAAAGTCATGTGTGTGGGATGTCTATGTTTACCCCATTTGGAGGTCTTCTTCACCGCTCAGCTCCACAGGAACCCGACATCCCAAAATATGTCTGGATTAAGTGGTTCCATGCTCAACCATACAGCTTATTCATGCTTTCAACACCATGGCCCATATCTGCGAGATGAGGCTGATTGTTGCTCTCTCCATCTGTCTCAGCTCCGGGGCTGGAGGCTACAGCCCATACTGGGATAGGCGCCCCTCTTCCTATAACCGCCGTACAATATTTGTCCCTCCGACAGCTGCATCTGCACAGGCCTGCCTGATGAGAAGGATTTGGCTGCAGACGCCGAGCCCGCTGGCACTGCGGCCCAGAGAACGTGTTTCAGATGACGCTTTGGAGAGTTGGGATGGAGAGTGAGAAAGACATATCTGTCCCACGCTGAGTGCTGAGTTCTCTATGGTCCTTTGTTCCCTCTGGCCTAGCAGGAAGCCAAACACTCATGGGACTCGTTTGGCTCTGTGTTTGTAGAAATAAACATACCAACTCTTCCTGGCCTGGCTGTCAATATTGCTATGTGTTAAACTTGCTCAAAACTGAACAGTACATTTAGACACACTTATTACAAACCATATGCTACATCAATCTTGGTTCGTTTACTTCACTCATACAATATATTGTGCAAAATTCAACATTTCCTCGCCTTCCTGTGGCATGTGGTGAGTTCACCTGAGGACAGCGGGTCTCCACAGCTGAGTCTGCACTTTGTTGACCTACAGTAGCACAGAGGTACCAAAACCACAAAACTGTGGCAGAGGATGTCCAGCCGTGCTCCGGAAAGCCCTCTCCCATTCCGTTATGTAAATGTCAAACTGGAATAAACTAACACTACATTACAGATTACTCAGATTACAAGTTTTAAAATAAATATGGTACTCGGTATGTGATGGTTGATTATATTTGTGGTGCTAACTAAGCTAATGTTTAACTGTACACAAGTAGTATTGTGCAGTTATATACCTATTTTAATATATGTATTATTTGATTTATTCATGTACTATTGAGGTAACATTATAAATGAGAGAGACATCTACTTACTTTCTTTTACTTTCTTCCTTTCATTTGGTGTTGTTGATATTGTTGATTTTCAAGAATGTGATGTTTGAATGTCTTGTCCTGTCTTTTGATTGGACCACAGGAAGAATAGTTGATACTGCGGTAAAATCTGATGGGGATCCTAAATATAGTAAATATCCCAAGTGAAAATACACCAGGGCCCATGGTCAGAGCAAACATAAAGATTAGCACCAGCACACAACACAAACTCGCCTGCAATCCACAAGCAGAAAACCAGTTAACCTGAAGCTGTTCAAGTTCATTTACAGTCTACCCACGCAGGGATACAAATCACAGCTCGAGACACTGTCATATGCCTGGTTTAGAAGCAAAATAGAGCCCTATTCAGCCGAGAGCAGCACATACAACCTGTGGGAATAACCCTGCACTTTGCTCCTCTTCTCTACTTCAGCCCAACTCCCCATCTGCAGGCCTCCTCTATTTTGGCAGCGGCCGAAAAGGGAGACAAGAGGACGATTCTGGACACGTCCTCTTTGAGTAGCAAAGCAGACTGCCAGGTGGTATAGTAGGAAAACTTTCCCAGGCTGAATGTTTAGATATACATTGTAGTCTTAAGAACACATATACCCGATCAAAGCATCAAGAGTATTATGAGATGGAAAGCTACTGTGGGACTTGCGCTGCTCTTTTAATTTATTATCCTCTTATGAGAATCTTGTTGAGCGAATTTCCACTCCTGCCTTTTAACGTTTATGATCATATTTTATTCAAGCTCTGTTACACTTGATACCTCAGAGTTTTCAGTGATCTTTGCTACCAAGAACATTGGTGATGATAGTAAAATAATATTTCTCTACAGGTGCTGAGGTCACCTAGAGAGTTTTGACAGTGGCTCCCGTCAGCGCTGGTTGTGTGGTTTGTCTGGAGTGGGAGTGAAAGCGACCAGTGATCCATGATTAACATGGAGAACTCCCGCTATGACCACAGTTTCCTCTGAGAAACGGCTGTGTGGCAATGTGCAAAGCCTTGAGTCAACAAGCCACATAACCACCAGCCCTATTAGTCACCAGGAAAACAGTGGGGCTGATATAAGCATAACAGTTAAAGCAGAGAAAGCCGCATGCATCACCCTCTTAAGGGTCGTTGTCACTGGTGTTTTTGTTTTTCTTCAACATCTCAATATGTTACTGGGTGTTAACACATTTGTAATCATCCCTGAATTAAAGTGCACTTTGCAAAATTGTACAGAACAATCATGTTAATGGGCCAAGACATTGATGCATTGACATTTTAATTTGAAACATTTCAAATAAAGAATCAGTGATTATAAACATTCTTCCTATTCAATACCTCGACTCAGGCATCTACCGACTCGACTACTTACCCGGTACCAGTGCAGGCTCCCAATGTTTAAATTCTATATGTGTCACTGCCTGGAACTCATTGGAATAATTTGTATTCAATATCATTCCCTTTTTCAGTTGTAACATCACACTGAGAGACGTTAAGATATGCTTATGTGAATGATGCTTTTTTACTACATCAAAAACGTGTGAACAATGTCCCCGTTGTGCGTTAAGATAACTTAAATAACCGACTAGATAATTCCTTCTTTCCATAACACATTCATCACGGTGGTGTAGAAGAATTCACTTTATCCTCTAGTTATCAAATCTACTGTATGTTTAAGTTCTAGTACAAAAAAACTCTCACTGTACAGCTCTGTCTTCAGATAGCTGCTGCCAGCTGTCCTGATTATGTAACAGAGACCAGAGAGAGATGACCTTTGGAGGGATGACCTGCTTACTGCACACACATCCTGCACTGCCCTGCTCTGTTTCCTGCAGAGAGGACTGATGTCAGAGAAATGAGGGGGTATAGAGTTGATATGGAAGACTCATAGGAGGTGCTGAATACGTCCTCTGTGCGTTATCACAGTTCCAGCTTAGCCAGGAGTGTTCACCACTGGCCCTGACCTTTCATACTGGGAGCTGACAGACTTAGCTGTGATCTGCAGGATCTCGTGCTCACAGGGAGAGAGCCTTTTCACTACTGCTGAGCACAGTGCTCACAGGAAACGCTGGTTAACAGTGAAATGTATTTGGTCAGAGGAGGAAACAGATATATGTTTGCCAGCTGCATATAGGATGTACCTATTTTAAATGTAACAGTTTATTCCTACAGAACAGGCAGCTGGGACATTTGAGACACAGGGGAAATGGTCAGAGGAGAGTTGGAGGACAGGAGACAGGAATACAAGAAGAGGTAGGGAGTGTATTCCCATGTCCCAGAATCCCACTGAGCAGAAGGCTCCTCATATGTTTTGTCCATCCCGACAAGACTTTTATTCTAGGCCGTCAGTCATAAATGTGCTGGATTCATTCGGTAGGACTATTCAGGAAACAGTTTATTCTTCAAAATAGCATTTCAGGAGGCGGTGGACAGATTTGTCACCATGAAAATGATTTTGCGTTGTGAGTGAACACACCTAAAGGTTTGTTTTGAGAAAGCTGCGAGCTTAGCTGCTAGCCTGGGCAGGATAGCAGAGTATCTCAGGGTTTGACTCTGATAGCCTTGTCCATTCTAGGCAAGAGTTTTGGGTTCGACACTGTAAATCCTAAAGAATTCTGTATTATTTAAGTATGCCATTGGGTGCCAACAATTTGGCTACTAGAAGACCAGGAGCCTAAAATGATATCATGTCTGAGAATGTTGCACAACGGACAGATGTTTAAAGGGACAGTTCACCCCAAAATCAAAAATACATATTTTTCCTCTTAGCCTACCTCTAGTGCTATTTATCAGTATATTGTTTTCATGTGAGTTGCAGAGCGATGGAGATATCTGCCTTCGCTACAATATATTGGAACTACATGCTTGTTGTGCTCAAAGCGCAACAGAAAAAATATATTTGAAAAACGTTACTCAATATAATTCACAATTAACTTGAGCGTAGTTTCATGGAGGAACTATTTCCTTTCTACAGAACATCCCTACACAGAAGAAACTGTGCATCTACTCATGGACGAGTCGCTTTCCTGAGCTCACTCAAGCTCACCTGAGCTGGCTAACGTTACAGCTCATCCGAGGAGGACATCATTAATGTTTTCATTTTGTGCTGTCACAAGCACAAGCCTCAATAGTTTAGTAAAAAACACTTACAAGAGTAACCAGACCACAAAATCTCTTTTGGTTGCTCAATGTCTTATCTAAAAAAGCCTGTGTCTAGATTGAAGCGCCGGCCTGCTGAAAATTGAGTTAAGCATCATCTTCCCTGAGATGTTGACAAATCGACCGCAGACACTACACTCTCCCTGTCTGCCGCCTGCTGGCATGTGCACACAGTGGGGTTTCAGAGCTGTGAACCGAAGCTGACTGGACAGTGAGAGGTAAGACCAAGCAGCAGGTCTGAACAGCAGAAATTCAACTGATTTTGAGACTTTTTTTTACCTTGCTGAGCGAAACAGATTACTTTCTCTCTCTCTAATAATTTTCTGTTATTATCATTGGTTTTGTTTCCTCCCCCCTTGTCTGTCTCATTCCTTCTCCACACTATTTCTTGATCTTGGCGCCACTTTACAGGCTGGGTCAGTAACAGGGTGCTGCTGACATAACAAGCCAAGTCCGCTCCAAGAAAGACATATATAGTACCTCACACCTTCTCTAGTAGGGAAAAAAATGAAAGGACACTGGCTGGGTGCTGCATGTATGGGGTGGCCTTTGCTCCCTCAGTATAACAGTTGGGACAAGACCAACGTGATCTATCTGTCTGTCCTCCCCACTCCTCTTCTTACTCCTTAATTGAGCTTTGGCACTGGTGTTGTCTCTATCTGAACCTCACTCTCTGTGACCTCACATTGCTCGTGCTTTCTTGGCTTTGGAAACAGTGGAACCTCAGCCTGATATATGAAACCAGGACTTACATCCACCACTTCTCCGGGGGAACGCTGTCCCACCCCTAAAAGATCATTCTGGGCCGAGAGAATGCAGAACATTTGCAGCAGTTCACGAGGGCTGAGCTCTAAATGTGAATTACATAAGCAGTCAAATAGCCTCCTGAAAGTCAAGTATTCAAATTATTCTTTGATTAATGTTTAAATCGAGACATTTTACTATTTTGGCAGAAGCTTTTAGTCTGTCCTGCAGATTTCTATAAAATCTGTTGGTAACAAGAACTAATAATAAGATGTGTCTGGGCTGCGTGCTTGGAGATTTTGCACTCCACCAGAGGGAAATGGCTCATCTTGAACTTAACAGCACCTCTTAGTCAGCTTCAGCAGAAACATGAAAGATGGACACAGTCATAGTAGGGGCATTTGTGACTCAGGAACCCTGTCTGCCTCTAAATGTTGAACCTGCAGCCTTGTCTCTTTCGATTTGTCTCAGATCTGTGACTCAGGACGCAAAAATGTCCTGTGAGTCAAGAACAAAGACAAACATATGCACAGCAACTGTGCAGTCCTCAAAGGTCTTGTATTGATTAGAAGATTTACTACGACTCCAAATAACCGTTTTGGGAAGGAGGATGTACAAAAACTCTTTTATGAAGCATCTGCCGAAACATTTAGGAGTTTCACTGAGCTACCACAAACATGTGGATGGCTCAGCCAACGTTATTCCATAACACCAGCAAAAGCACAAAGTTACACAAGACCCTCACAATTAGCACGAGAAGCACCATAAATATTAGATTTAATTGAGAATGTTTAAGTGGTTTGGTGGAGAGAAATTACTCAGATGACAAACCGGCTAAAAAGTGAATTAGGACCTCAGTGCCCAAACTAATTGTGGCACTTTAACCGACTGTGAGCGGATTAGAAAAGCACTGGGCCTGCATCAAAATGGAGCATAATTTGACAAGATAAGTCTGAACCTGTAAGCAATAAAGATCCGTCAAAATTCTTCCCGGAAACAATTACTCCCTTTCAACATCCTTGATCAAGAATATAGTTCTTGCCATGGTAAAGCGATTAATCAAACCAAAAAGTTATTTCCAACAAAATTGGAACTAAAACAGTCAGACAGTTCAAGCCAAGAAACTATTAGGCCTGTCTGATTAGCAGTCTTTGGAGAGTTTGCTGAATGCACTAAAAGTGGCCTTGCTCTGAGCAATTATTAGTTGGATACATTATAGTCCCAGTTATCCCAATAAATCAAAGAACAAAGTCAAAGCCTGAAGAAAATATAATCTCCCGGCTCTATTTTCATAGCAAATAGCATGGGTTAATACTCCTGTCTGGTAAATCATGTTATATTTTCCTACATTTCACAGATTTACCTTAATACTTTTTCAAGCATGGAAGCAAATGGCAGGAAATGCTGACTTGCTTTACTTGGTATTTGTTTTACTTACAGTGTATCAAAGATTTAACATATGAACCCCTTCATCTGGTTTAAATTTATTGCAATGATAAATGCAACCAGCGTTCAACAGGAGCGCAATGAACTACTGTTTGTTCAAGAGTGTTTAAGTAATTTATAACAGTGCAGTGTATCAATTTGTTTTGCTGTGAGCCTTCCTGTGTGACAGTAATGGTAGCTAAAACAAATATCTCTCAGTGAAAAGCCACTATGTTCACAAAATAAAACAAAAAAGGACAGAGGGAAAGTCAAGCCTTCATCTTATTTGCTGAAATGAAGGTGCAGCAGTAGATGTGCTGTGGCATCAGACCAATGACGGCAGGGATGACATTGTAGATCAGGATTATAAATCCCGCTCATGTTAGAAGTTCTAGTACCAGCATCTTATAGAGAGCATAGAGGAAGCTATTGTACCTGTGTGGCTCCTTTTACTTTTATAATTACTCTACTTTATTGGAGTAGAACTGGTCCACAAGCAGGAATGGTTTGCAGAAAGTTATGAAACAAGAGTTGATGGTACAAATACGTCTTATGAATAAATTGCGTGAACTTATTGTCCCTGTTAATGACCAAACTAACTATCTTGCTTACTAACAGTTAATGCTAGCAGCTCTTTTTCTTACCCTCTTCAATATGTCTTTATTAAATGAAATCATGTAGAGTCATGAGAACTCGAACGGCACAGTATTGAGAAAATAGAAAATGTTTTTTTGTGGTCCTGTCTAGATGGTAACCCTTAATTTGAGAAATTTTTGCGAGATGGTTAAGGTTAGGCATTTACCTAGACAAAACCATGTTGGGTCTGACCAGCACTAGCATGTTCTTAGCTTGCTAGTGTGATAGCTGTTGGCTCCTCAGCTACAGGAGTTCACCAGCTAGCCTGGAGTGACTGGGCAACAATTTAGAGTTAATGGAGGACCCTTAAAAATTATTTTTGGTTATTTTTGACCCATCCTTATTTGGCAAAGCTATAATAAGAAGAGGGAAGGCAGCACAGCTGCATCACTTACACAGGCTGTCTGGTGGTCGCAGGTCGTAGGTTCTGAACCTTGGTGGTATCGATGGCCTGCCTTCCCGACGGCCTTCTCCGCGGTTGGTCTCTCTGGAAAGGGTTGGTCCCAGGTTGAACACGTCTCAGGGCGCCTCCATCACGGATGTACACCTGCTCTGGAGCCACCTCCTCACAGCGGGGCCCCTGGAAGCCTGAGCGACACACACAGGTCTGTGGCCGGCTGCAGGAGCCACGGTTCTGGCAGGGGGGCTGGCAGTCAGCTGAAGAGAGAGCACAGATGGAGATCAGGTTTTCAGCAGGTCATGCAAGAGCATGTGCCCCCCTTGTAGGAAGGAGCAGTAGCACAAATGGCTTTTCCTGATCTCAACACCGGGGCTCACTTTAAATTGATTCAATCAAGGGGCCATTAGTTTCACTTCTCAACCCTCTCTGTCCTTTTCATACAGCAGAGAGCCTGGAGGGGCTGTCATGTTCAATTTCTCTTGAGTCTTTAACTGCCCTGTTTAGTCTAAATGTATATGATCACTTACATGAAATCCTTATCCAACTTTTGGCTGAGTTGAAGCCTATACTCCAGGTTCATGGCTCACTTTAGCGCTGCCGGCGCTTCTATACGGAGCGATTTCCTAAAAATACCTTTCGTCACTGATCTAGAATCCAGCGTGGGCTTTCACTGTAACACAGGAAGCTTGAAAAGGCAATAAAAGTAAGAGGTCATAAAAACATGAGCGAATGGGAAAAAACTGAAGGCCAACTGTAAGTAGCTGACACTTCATCCAACAAATGGCCTGTATGTTTTATTTGAAAAACAAACAAAGTCCCTCGGGGCTTACTGTACTTTAAAGATGAATGTATGCATAATATTATCAATAGACTGCAAATACAC